>NW_026057580.1:67500813-67583736 GCF_023721935.1 Panthera uncia | reverse complement strand
TTCAGCAGAGGAGTATACCTATTGCTGACCGTCAGCCTGGGAGAGAGGGAAGTGGGGTAACAAGTTCTCTGACCTTCTTCCTTCTGCCCTTCAGTTTGTTTGTACCTTCCATTTGAGAGAACCTAATTATAAGCCAGATGGCAAGGGAACCCCAATGATATAGTCCCTAGAGATGAGCGTTCTGAAACACACAATGAGGTAGAGTAGGTCAGAGAGATGTTTTGGAGAAACAAATAGACAATATCTAGTATGCCTGTATTTAGGAAGACCTCTTGATGGGTGGTTTGGGGTTGTAAAAAGATTAGCACTTTGGGCTGATCTGGTAGAAGACAGCTGCAAAAATAAATTGCTCTTGTTGAGTAGTCAAGATGAGAGCATTGCGGGGGAGGGAGTTTTTTATGATGTAAGAACTAAGAAAGAAGGAAAGAGGGGGGAGAAAAGTCTGGAGAGAGGAAGAAGATAGGGATATAGCCATTGGAATGACTGGATCACGAAGGTGAAATGGATCACCTTGAAGTGTTTACATTCATTCTTGTTTTCTTTGAATTTGGAGGACAATCATATTTGGCATCCAATTTTAGAGGATTTATTCTATCCATATTGTAATTCTTTTACTTACAAAATGTCCATAATAGACTTCTTCACTCAATGGCTACATATTAGTGATGCTTTGGGGAATGATGGTGCAGGGGCACTGTGTAGGGAGAGTGCCATGAGAGCTCAGGGAATTGGGTTACAGTGAGGAGGAGCCCACAGTGAAGGTGCAACAATCCCTTTGTACCCAGATAGACTAGATCTCTGTGGATGGGAAAGGGAAGTTGTGATGAGTGGGGAGACATCGGGGTTCAAAGTATTTTGTTGAATAATAAGGGCTACAGGACAGTGGGACATCCAGACTGTAGGCTCTTGGGTTTATATGATCCTTTATTCATCAGAAAGGCAACTTAATGAAGTGGTAGTAGAATGAAGGGTTAAAAAAGAAGGCATTTTTAAAAAACTGTCTAAGGAAACAGAACTGATTTTGTTAATGCTGCACCAGAAATAACCATGTCCAAAGAGGTAATGAGAGGATGATAGATTTTTACATTTATTTCCCCCAAATCTAAATGTTTCTTTTGTGTTCTGGGCATCTTTTTGCTACTTCAAATGTGATGCATGTCTACTGTACTACAAGTCTTCATTGACACTTGACCCAGGCAAATCAATTTCACTCTGCACAAATTCTTTAAAACATTTAACACTGTATTTCTGTGTTGTAATGTGTTCATTTTGGTGGGAGTAATTTTTTCTTCTTTAATTTTTTGAAAATAACTTCTATCTGTTGGCTATTCAAGTGGTTTAGTCATTTGCACCATTTTAGGTGTCTTTGTGGACCCCTTATAGTCTTCCTTCCTCTTTCTGGTTTTAATACTTGTTCATTAGACTTAAGTTAACTAATTTAGAGTTGTGTCATGTTTTTAACTTTATCTTGTTAGGTTTTTTATTTGTTTTTCATTGATTCTGATAGTTCAGTTCTGTGGTAGATTTCCTAAGAATAATCATTTAGCTTATACCATCATCTTCCTAGAAATCCCATTAGCTTTTTTTTCCCTAAAGTTAAATAACCGTTTGTTAAATTTATTGCGTTTCCACTCTGTCACTGGGTTAAACATTTTGCCATCATGTAGCTCTTCAAAGTCTCCTCCAACATGAGTTTCCTGTTCTTTGTTTCATATCACACATTACTGAAAATAGAAGACTATCTGCTTGACTTCTTTGGGTTTATCTTATATTTATTAAGTTTAAATGCCATCAGATAATTTCAGTACTATCATACTTGTCCAGATCTTAGTTGCTCAAATTGGTCAAAATTTCCTAAGGGAAATAGAATAAGCCCACATATGGTTTCTGCTTACTTTCTTTTTCATCCTATCCTAAAAGGATTCACTGCCTCCCTTACCCTCACTATAGGGGAAGAAAGAAATAGACCCTCCACCCCCTGCCCCAACAAAAAAGAGAAAAAACCCCATAGCAATTTAAATCAGTGATTCCTAAGCAGGCTTGTGTTTTATTCTTATATTAGGAAGCTATAGCAAGGTTCTTGGGGGGAAAAAGAGGTATTAATAGAAATTGTCACTTTGTGTATTTTTGTTATTAGTTTACAGATATATTATTAAGCTAGAAATCAAGATACAGATCAAGCAAAAGATTCTTACTACCTATCAATATGATTATTAGTTGGAGAGAATTAATTTGAATGCAAAACCAGGATTTAGACTATTATATTAGTTTTACAATTTTACTTTCCACTGTATGTATAGTAGTAATTCTTTTATCCATCCTAAATGTGCCTCTTTTGAAATTTTAGGGTGGTCTCATTTTTTGCTATGTCAGGCTCTTCTTATCTTACATTAGACTAAAAGTTCTAATTGTTGTAAAAAAAAAAAAACAAAACTCCTTCAATCTGTTGAAGTGTTTTGTATTATAATTAATTATATATTGTATTTTAATTTTAGATAGTATTTTGTATTATAATAGAAAAAGGTATTACTGTATTTTAGAGAAAATTTATTTTTTATGTTTTGTATTTTTCTGTCCTTAATAAATGGACAATATTTTGTGGCACAAAAAACTATTGCTATGGCAATATCACTCTGTCCACAAATGTCTGAAAGACAAATGTGTGATCCAGAGCCTTTTCTACACCTGAATACACATGTATTTTATTTTTTGGCTTGCAGCCTTGTCCCTATTAGGCCCAATAGTCTTGTTCTTTTTTTTTGTTGTTATTTTTTGTTGTTTTTTGATCTTCCGGTCATCTCATTGCACCTTTGAAGCTACTTCAGAAAGAAGAACGACCCTGCTTCAGAGTTTCCTCTTCATGTCTCCATGATCAAATAGAAGGGAATGTGTGAGAGGGACAGTTGAATGATTTTAAAAACTAAATGAGTTTATATTTTTGTTATTTAATGCACAGTAGATTATTATTTCTTTTAAAATTGAATAATAAAAAGAAACATCCCTGAAAATCGAATGAGTAAATGGAAATAGGAGAAGGAGAAACTAAATAACAACATTCTTATAAAGTCAAAAAGCATCATAATAAGTAATAACTGCATTAAGGGAAAGTAATATTTTTTATAAACCTATAAGAATACCAGTAATGATAATGATTCTCAAATCTGCTAATACTTAAATATAGAAATATATACTTAAATATATACTTACAGAAAATATAAGCATATGAAAGTTAAGGTAATAGTTGTGAAAATAATAGGAAAAGAGAATAAAAAGTTAATGAGTTTTAAATTTGGTGACTGAAGGAGAGAGATACCAAAAATAAGTATAAAAGTGTAAGGTTGGCTGATTAGGAGTTTGGTCCAATAGCAAAAGTAGTTGGGGTAAAACTTAGGGTAAAAAATTACCCTAGTTATTTCATGTGTCTTATTCAGATAGTACAATTTCTTAAGTGAAAGGTAACCTATTTGATGCACTTGATGAAAAAACTGAGGACACACTGGACTATGATTGGAAACTATTTCTTTATTTTTAAATTGTCACCATTTATTTGGTAATCTGAAGGTTTGCAGGCTGATGGATTGGTGTAGCAAGTGTAAAAGAGGACTGGCTGTTGTATTTATTTATTTTTTTTGCCTCTCTACATATGTAGAGATTGTTGAAGTGTTACCACCTTATCACCACACAGATTTTGCCAACATTGTATCAGTGATGTAGACTTATTTACACTTGATAGCTCTCTGTGGGATTTTCTTTCCTTTTTTATCCTTTCTTTCTAATGTTTGATATTGTCTAAGATGGTTTAAAAAAAAAAACAACTGATTATGACCCATGTTTTGATTTGGTGATTGATAATGCCTTGTGGCTTTCAGATCTTGCCTGTTGTTCTCAACTACATATTGTCCTTAAATTATTTTCTATTTTGGTGTCAGTACATCATGGGGCAGAGTATTGTCAGTATAGGTGAATCCATGATGCTTGGGAGGGTCAAGTATACTACCTCCCATTATAGCCTGATGGGTGGCCTGAGTCACCTTCAGGTTTATTGACTCTGAGCTAATTCTGCAGTCATCCATAAGCCATATTCTATCATATTGGTATATAATGCAAGAACATAAGAGTATAGCTGTTTGGGGATTTGGAATGATCATAACGTATAGGAAAAAAGCAGGGGCAAGTGGCGTAGGGGGAGGGTTAGAGGTTGACAGATAGAAAGCCAGTTTAGTGACAAGGCTAAATATTAGTTCACTAAGATTTTAAGACCATTTATTTTTATCATGATTTTACCATATATTGTTACTTTCCATGTACTTAATTTCAGTTAATTCTTTGGATCCAAAATTACACACATGGCTCAATTTTATTTCTTCTGTTTAATTTAGCATTGATATGAGTAAAGTAAAAGGCCGAAAGTTGGGATGAAATGGGGGAAACCTAAAGTTTTTAGGTTTTCAAGGGTTTTTTTTTTCCTCTTTAAAAGTGTCACTGTTATATATTTTTAGATACCAAATGACTTGTGAAAGTTCCCCCCCCCCCCCCGCCCCCATCCTTAAAATGCTTTATTAACTTAACAATATAAGATAAACATCTTTCTATGCAAATGGTAAAGCTCCCCTGCTGGGGATTTTGTACACTGGATAGAAAGATAATCAGATTAAAAGATACAGCAGAAGACTCACCTGATACCGAGTAAATCAGCAAATGTACTCCAGAAAAATGCAAAAGGAAAACAGTAATGGTCATGGTATTAATCTCAGAGAGGACTTTAGGATTCAATAATTAGGCAGATGTCATGATAGTGAGTTTAAGACCCATAATTCCTCAGCAGTATTTCCCCAAACTTTCTCTTGATTGCTGTCATCTCCTTTGTGAACATTTATTTCCATCTTACCTTCATCTCCTCCCACTGCATCTTTGTCATTCAACTGTCCACTGGGTAAGGCCCATGAGGAATTCGGGGCAAATTGTTGGTCTGTTACTTCCTGCAGCCTGCTGGCCTTCCCCCACCCTAGGCTTTCTCTCTTTTATATATTCTCTCTCCTTCCTTCCCCCCACTCTCCCCCACACCCACCCCAACAACTTGTTTCTATTTAAAAAATTACTCTTGAGCCTGTCCTGGCAGTCTTCTTCTCTGTTTCTTATAGATGTATATAGCGTCATCACTGCAGCTGACCAACATATTGTTATCCCTCATCTTCAGTCCATAAGCCCACACACCCTCTAAGGGCAGTGAGGAACCAGAACAGTCAGTGACTATGCACCTAAGGGCAGCTTCTCTTTGCTGGAAGGTTTTGTTGCCCATTCACTGGGCATAATTTCAGATTCTCGTTTTCCCTGAAACCAACTATGAAGTGCATTTCAGAGTTTACAGGTGGGAGGATCTATTTATTTTACAGAGAGAAAGAGAGAATATCCCAAGGAGGCTCTGTGCTGTCTGCACAGAGCCCAACATGGGGCTTGACGTCATGAACTGTAAGATCATGACCTGAAGCTGAAATCAAGAGTTGGACGCTTAACCGACTGAGCCACCTGGCGCCCCTTACTTTTATGTTTAAATTAATGTTGTAATATGGCTATTTTTCTGTGTCTCTATCTCTCTCTCACACACACAGAATTTTAAAGAATTTTAATGTTGCCTGGCTGGCTCAGTTCATAGAGTTTGCAACTCTTGATCTTGGAGTTGTAGGTTCAAGCCCCAAATTGGGTGTAGAGATTACTTAAAAATAAAATCTTTAAAAAACATTCCTTTATATGATTTACAGTGGTGTTTTAGGCAAGGGCAAAATTCTGTATATGGCCTCACATAATTTGTCATTTAAACTGAGACATTCATGGGGTGCCTTGGGTGGCTCAGTTGGTTAAGCGTCCGACTTCAGCTCAGGTCATGATCTCACCGTTTGTGAGTTCAGGCCCCGTGTCAGGCTCTGAGCTGGCAGCTTGGAGCCTGGAGCCTGCTTTGGATTCTATGTCTCCCTTTATCTCTGCCCCTCCCCTGTTCATGCTCTGTCTCTCTCTGTCTCTCAAAACTGAATAAAAGTTAAAAAAAAATTTTTTTTAACTGAGACCTTCATTTTTTTTTTTTTTAATTTTTTTTTTCAACGTTTCTTATTTATTTTTGGGACAGAGAGAGACAGAGCATGAATGGGGGAGGGGCAGAGAGAGAGGGAGACACAGAATCGGAAACAGGCTCCAGGCTCTGAGCCATCAGCCCAGAGCCTGACGCGGGGCTCGAACTCACGGTCCGCAAGATCGTGACCTGGCTGAAGTCGGACGCTTAACCGACTGCGCCACCCAGGCGCCCCGACTGAGACCTTCATTTTGACAGTATGGATTATGATGCCAGGTCAACAAAAGTAAGCCAGAATGAATAGTCACTCTTCCTGTAAGGCCCTGCGTGGTTTGGCTGCCATTGACTTCTGTGCCTCATCTTGCAAAGTACTCTTCTTTGCTCCGTGTGGCCCAGGGTCACAGGCCGGCTGGAGTTCCTTTTTCAGGTGTACTGTGCTTCTGAGTGCTTACTCTTACAAGAAAGCCTCTGTACCTGCTTTTCCCTTCCCCTGGGAAGAGCTTCTCCTCTCTCTGTCTTTTTCACCTAAAGACTCCTCCTACTCATCTTTTAGATCTTACTCAGCTGTAACTTCTTCAGGTAAGCCCCTCAGACTTTCCTGACTAGATCCGTTCTCTTTCTCATTCCTGAGAGCACCATACTTTTATACCTTTTGTTGGTTCTTGGATTAACCTCTGTCTTCCACTAGAGTAAAGTTGCATGTAGGTAGAGACCATGCCAGGTTTTCTCATCATTTATTTCTCCATCACTCAGGAGGTGCCTAGTGAAAGCTAAATAAATATCTGTTAGATTAATTTAAAAGAGGAAGAGATCAAGTTTACCGTATAACCCAAAATATCTAGGTGAAATCAATTTGATATGTTCCATTTAATTTTTTAATAGTACATTTATATTTATAATTGAAAGTTCAAAATTAAAAATTTTTCGCTTTTACATGTTATAAATAAAAAGTTACAACACTCACTAAATTTGTTGAAAAAAGTTTTTTTGGCCAAGTCTTCTTTTTCCTTATATAATATGCCTTTCTGTTATTTAGGTTCAATCTGTGGAATCAGATGCGGTTCACAAGTATCTGTATTAGTTCACTGTTCTGTTTTCCTAAGGGAACCTTAATTTAGAAAAAACTTGTTGCTTTTCTTTTTATTTAAGTTTATGTATTTATTTTGAGAGAGAGTGAACATGAGGCGGGGGATGCAGAGAGAGGGAGAGAGAGAGAGAGAGAATGAATGAATCCCAAGCAAGCTCCACGCTGAGCCCGATGCAGTGCTTGATCTCATGACTACGAGATCATGACCTGAGCAAAGTCCAGAGTCAGACCCTTAACCTACTGAGCCACCTAGGTTCCCCCAAAACTTGTTGCTTTTAGATTAATGACATTTGAAAATCAGGTATACATCTGAGTTATGAATAATATGGGTAAAATATTTCCCAAGGGTTGAATGCATTTTTAAACAAAATGTTAACTTTCTGTTAATTTTAATCACAAATTAAATCAAGGCTTATACACATTTATTGAATTAACGATTTAAATTGATTTGATTTGAAGTCAGTCTATTCTGATGAAAACATCAGGAGGGAAAGTTAGCAAGGAGTATATACTTGCCCCTTGAGATATCGAAAGGTACTTGGCATAAATTTAACAAAGAGGAAGGGGAAATCTTGTGATTAGTCCTAATACTCTTGGTCACTTGTCTTAGGGAAAAAATTGCTATCTGCCAGTAACAAATTTTTCGGAGGCTTACTAATAGCTCAATGACATCATCAGTACTGATTTCATTTAATCATAATTTAAATATTAATTTATTCTGTGTAAAATAGAATGGAGCATCTTACAGATGCTGTACTCATTTTAGTCATTAATGACCTACTTTTTCTGATCCAAAAAGGTAAGTGAGGGAAGGAATTATCTTTACCTTTGAGGGATTTTCCCTTTAAAAGAGATCAGTTTACTGTCATTGCTATTTATTTTCACATGACGCTTTTCTAGAATCTTTATAAAACTCCACAGTACTGAAGTAGTCCATAGAAAAGGCAGTAAATATCTTCTCCCATTGGACATATGACTTGGCAGGTTAGATCTCTCCCATCGTAATTAGAAATTGTAAAGTTTTATAAACAGACTCTTTAGGCAAAAGATGGGCTATATGGATCGGGAATGCATATATGAAGCTTTTAGTTTAAAAATGCTATTACAGGGGTGTCTGGGTGGCTCAGTTAAATGTCTGACTTCGGCTCAGGTCATGATCTCATGGCTTGTGGGTTTGAGGCCCACATCAGGCTCTGTGCTGGAGCCTGGAGCTTGGAGCCTGGAGCCTGTTTCGGATTCTGTGTCTCCCTATCTCTCTGCCCCTTCCCTGCTGACTTTCTGTCTCTCTCTTACTCTCAAAGATAAACATTAAAAAAATAAATAAATAATAAAAATAAACAAAAATGCTGTTACAGCATTTCTTATAATACTTCTCTTAAAAGTCCCCTTTTAAGTGTTCTAGAATCTATTTCAGGAAAAACAACAAATTATCCTTTGTTAATGTTTTCTTTAGTGGTGTGGCTTTCTCTGCAGATTACACGATGCTTACTTCTTAATACAAATGTATGTGCGTGTTGTTATTGTTCATGAATGCACAGTGCTCAACAGAGGCCTAGTGTTGGTGCTTTCAGGCTGAGAACGAAGGGAGTGATTTGTAAAGAACCAGAGTAGGTCAAAGAGGACCACAGTATAGCAAAGGGGAAGTCCCTGGGTTGACTCACATTGTCTTGCCTCTGGTGGAGTTCACTTTCATTGTTACAGTCTAGGCCTGTCTTCCTGTGAATGGAAGACACAGTCAAATACAGAAAAGTCTCAGGAATATTATCATAAGTAACATTTTAGAACAATATGTTATTGTCAGTTGTTAGGAGGGTCGATGGGGGCAGTGAAAGAGAGATAAAAATTAGAACTGAAGTTAATCCTAAATTCTACAGATTAAAAGCAAAATTGTGCATAAATATGACAGCTTCTCTAAGTATAAGGAGTGCTGTGTGGGTCTCTGTGAGATGGGAATAGTATTGTAAATTTTGCCTGCCTGGTCTGCTTTTTTATATGTAGCTATTATGGAAGTGGCTATGTTTTAGAATCAAGTTGCTGTTCCAGATTTATCAATCCATGTCATATTGGTTCTGAACATATGCAATGAATACGCTTTAAAAGTAAATCTCCTCATCATTGGAACAGCAACTCTCACGTTTCTGCAAAATATCATTTTGTGCCTGCCTGACTGTGACTAAGCTACCATTAGAATTTAGGAGTATGCTGCAGCTGCCTTCAAAGACCCCAGAATGTTTTTTTGTATCTCAAAGTTAAAATGCAGTTTTTCTAAAATTAAATTTTAAGAAATGGCTTCCTTGGGTTGGTTTAATGTTAAGATGTCATTATCTATAAATTTTATATATTTGAAGTTTACATAATTTTTTTGGAAAACCCTATCTTAATGTTTCCTCAAATATAATATGCCTGGTATCTTGGATCATGTTATCTCTTAGAGCAGAAGGTTTACTTTCTGACTAAATTTCCTTTCATAGATCCTTTCCACCACCCCCCCTTTACTTTTTACTAAGGACAAGAGACCCATGAGAAAACTAAGCCTTTTAGAGCTCAGAGTTGCTAAAGTTACTTTCTATTCTTATATTTGCCAAGAATTGCTGACAACTTAAAAGCTATCATATGAGTGAATACCAGTTACCCAGATTGTTTGATGATTTTGGACAAACGTAGGTCAGGATTTCCTGTAATTTTTCTTCCTCTTCTGGGGCTGTGTTGCCTCTATCTCTGAGCAGTTGTACACTTGGAATGAAAAAACAAAGCAAGGTCACTGGATCTAAATTACTTTTACTTCTATGCCAGATGAAACTTTCCTTCTGTTATGTGTTACAGTTCTGGCATCTTTTGGCATCTAGAGAGAGATTTGCAATTAAGGGGGGGGGGCGTGAAGATTGTAGGAGACATTTTTTTGGAACTGAAGCTTACTTTTTCTGCATTTCATTCAGGGTAGAGACAGCCAGTTTCTGTTTTTTGGCTGAAACATGTTCCAAGAATCCATATGATAAAGTATCATCAAGAGAAACCCATTTTCCTGTAGATCATATAATCCAGTTCATAATCCATTCCTGAATTCTTTTGTATTTCATTGTATAGCCAAATGCATTTTTTAAAAGGATACTCAAAGGGAAACCTCTTTTAAGAAGTAGGCTTTCTACTAAAAGAATTGTGATTGCTTGCTGAATGAAAGGGATCATCTTAGCCCTTGCCTTTCAATACCAGGAATGCCTACAGGACAACCTGGGTATTTTTTCTGTAGCAGGAAATGAACAGCTGGGTTCTAGAAGATAGGAGAAATAGGAACTTCTGAGCAGAGGCAGATCTTTGAATAAAAGAAATTTCAGTTTCTTTGGAAACTGAAATTGGGTTTTGGGAATTGAGTATGTCAGTTAGGAATGTGTTTGGCTGCAAATAACAGAAAACTTGATTACGTGGCTTAAAAAGATAGAAGTTTCCCATTACAAGAGAAATCCTACTGTAGGTAGTCCAGAACTGATGCTCAGCTATGTCAATAATGACCTCCACCATCTTTAGAATGTGGTTCTTATCCTGGAGATCACCAAATGGGTGTTATACCTTAAGGCATAGCACCTTGTTATCTATTGCTGCATAACAAACTACCCCAAAACATATGAGCTTAAGACAATGAACATTTATTATCTTACATGCTTTCTGAGGGTTGAGAATTGAGAATAGTTTAGCAGGGAGGTTCTGGCTCAGGGTCTCTCATGATGCTGCATTCAAGATAACAACTGGGACTGTAGTCCAATGAAGGCTAGGGTGAGCTAGAGACCTGCTTCCAAGCTAAGTCACATGACTATTGGCAGGGGGCCTCAGTTCCTCACCACATGGATGTCTTCTTAGGGCTGCTTATGACCTGGCAGTGGGCTTTTCCCAGGGCAAATGGTCAGGGGGTGGAGGGCTGTTAGTCTTTTATAACCTAGTCTTGGAGGTGAGATATCATCACTTTTTCCATATTCTATTGGTCACACACACTGATGCAGTTGGGAGAGGACTTCACAAAGGTTTGACTAACAGCAGGCAAGGATCACCAGAGCCATCTTGGAGGTTCCTTATACACATCACAAATATGTTCCTGTCATTAAGAAGGAAAGGAAAAAGTGCTAATACACTCCTGTTTGTGTCTCATTGGCCAGAGCTGTGTAGTATGGCCTCTCAATTGAGAGGGAAGCTGGGAAATCAAGTGTTTACCTTTTACAGCTTCTGTTGTAGAGACAGGCAGGGGAGAAGAGGGTGAAAAATGGAGTTTGGGCAGGCCTGAAAAGGTCCTTCCTTTGTCTGCCACTACCAGGGAATTTGATGACTATAACTACTTTTAGTTTGCCTGTATTGCCTATTATTAGAGTTAACAATAACTTTCTAGAAGATTTAATCAATAAAAGTGTGAGTAAGAGGACCCTGAAAAAATTTTTTTAAAGTTTTAAATGTAGTGATTCCACTAGTTGTTCAGGATAAGCTCTTACCAGTGGCTAGCTACCAGAAAAAACCTGAAGTTTACTTATTTATAAATCATAATGTAGTTTATTATAAGGAAATTTTAGGTTATTTCTCTGTATTCTTTTATATTTGTTTGCACAAAATATTCTGACCATAAAAATTCAGAAACTTGAAACTATGCTCAATGTCTATATTTTCAGACCTAAAAAGATATATTTTCCCTACAACCAACATTTACTGAGGGTCTACTATATATCACATGCAGTAACTTACAAAATTTTTGGAAAATTTGAAATCTCTTCCAGGCACAATTTCACTTGGTGATCTTTTCCTTTCTGATGATTATGAAATTTTTGAGAACCAGATTGTTATTTGGACTAACCATATTTTCTCCCATGTATTTTTTCAGTAGTTAATACATTTAAAACATTTTTATTTATTTTTATTTTTTAAATGTATTTACTTTTTATTGAAGTATAATTAAACACAGTGGCACACTAGCTTCAGGTATACAACCCATTGGTCAAACAATTCCATACGTTACTCAGTGCTTATCATGATAGATGTGCTCTTGATACCCTTTATTTCACCCATTCCCCACCACCACCACCCACTTCCTCTTTGGCGATCACCAGTTTGTTCTCTGTATTATTATTATGGGGTTTTTTGGTATCTTTTTTCTTTTGTTTATTTCTTAAATTCTACATACAATATTTGACTTCTTTCACTTAGCATTATACTCTCCAGTTCCATCCATGTTGTTGCAAATGGCAGCATTTCATTCTTTTTTGTGGTTGAGTAATATTTCATTATATATATACATATATATAAATATAGATACATACATACACACACCACATCTTCTTTATCCATTTATCTGTGAATAGACATGGGTTGCTTCCATTATTATCATTATTATCATTATTATCATTATAAATAATACTCCAATAAACAGAGGGTTGCATGTATTTTTTCAAATTAGTGTTTTCATTTTCTTTGGGTAAATACCCAGTAGTGGAATTACTGGATCATATGGTAATTCTATTTTTAATTTTTTGAGGAAACGTCATACTGTTTTCCAAAGTGGTTATACCAATTGGTATCCCCACCAATAGTGCACAAAGGTTCCTCTTTCTCCACATCCTCACCAACACTTGTTATGTCTTGTCTTTTTGTTTTTAGCCATTATGACAGGGTGAAGTGATATCTCATTGTGGTTTTGATTTGCATTTCCCTAATAATGAGTGATGTTGAGCTTCTTTTCACGTGTCTGTTGGCCTTTTCCATGTCTTCTTTGGAAAAATGTCTGTTCAGGTCTTCTGCCCATTTTTAATTGGATTATTTGTGGGTTCTGTTTTTGTTTGTTTGTTTGTTTTTATTTTGGTGTTGTATTGTGCAAGTTCTTTGTATGTTTTGGATACTAACCCCTTACGGGATATTATCATTTGCAAATATTCTCCCATTCAGTACATTGCCTTGTTTTATTGATGGTTTCCTTTGTTATGCAAAAGCTTTTTATTTTGGTGTAGTCCCAATAGTTTAATTTTGTTTTTGTTTCCCTTGCCTAAGGAGACATATCTAGAAAAATGTTTCTACATCTGAGATCAAAGAAATTACTGCCCATGTTTTCTTCTAAGAGTTGTATGGTTTCAGGGCTCGCATTTAGGTCTCTGATCCATTTTGAGTTTACTTTTGTTTATGGTGAAAGAAAGTGGTCCAGTTTCATTCTTTTGCTTGTTGCTGTCCTGTTTTCCCAGCGCTATTTGTTGAAGAAACTGTCTTTTCCCCATTGTATATATATTCTTGCCTTCTTTCCTATAGATTAACTGACAATCAATTGACCATGACCATTAACTGACCAATAAACCATTGGATTTATTTCTGGGCTCTCTGTTCTGTTCCATGGATCTATGTGTCTGTCTTTATGCCAGTACCACATTTTTTTTATTTCTACAGCCTTGGAATATACCTTAAAATCTGGGATTTGATACCTCCAGCTTTGTTGTTCTTTGTCAAGATTGCTCTGGCTGTTCAGAGTCTTTTGTGGTTCTATACGAACTTTGGTAGTATTTGTTCTAGTTCTGTGGAAAATGTTGGTATTTTGATGGGAATTGCATTAAATCTGTACATTGTTTTGGGTAATATCAACATTTTCACAATATTGGTTCTTCCAATGCTAATACATAGTTAATACTTTTTTAAAAAGTAAGCTTTATGCCCAACATGGGGCTTGAACTCACAACCCTGAGATCAACAGTTGCATGCTCTATAGACTGAGCCAGCCAGGCGGCCCCCATAGTCAATACATTTTAATTTAATTACATTTCTGAAAAATACTGTACAACTTGAAAACATGAGAGTAGAATCCAAGAAGGATTGGAGAGGAAGAGAGAGTTGGATGCAAAGAATAAATTAAAGGGAAATTAAGACCAGAAATATCCTACTCTCACTCTTTTCACCCAGAGACCAGGTTGGAAGGAGGTTTTTCTCTGCAGAAAATAAGCCTGAAGAGGAAATGCACCACTTAGCCATGGGCAGGTAGAAGTGAGGATCAGTACCTAAAGCATCAAAAACATATCCCATTGGGAAAGGGGGTTTGTTCCATAAATGTGCTGGAAAAGCTCTTTTACTTCTTGGGGAAAATAATGCAGTTTACACTTGTGCCACACTAACAAATATAACTGGTATATAATTTGACCTCTAATTAGGGAGGGTCCTTTACACGTAAAGATAAGAGAAGAAATTTTTAACAGAAAGGATGATTTTAATTGCTTAAAAATTAAATACATCAAAAAAATAAAATTAAAATATAAACCACAAATTGGAAACAAAAGTTGAATTATGTATGAAAAAAATATATTAATGCATTAAAAGCTCTTAAAAATCAGTAAGAAAAATCAAAAGACAAAAATAGATAAGTTATAAATAAAATTGCTACCAAACGTGCAAGGTCAACTTCATAATAGTAGAAGAAAATTTTAAAGTGATAGTTCTTCATGGATAGGTCAGGATATACTTCATGTAAATTGATGTAAAATCACTGTTCTTCCAAATCTTTTTATTCAATACTTCTGCTTAGAACAAAAATAGTATTTACCATAGATCTCTAACAGAATGCTTTAATTGTATTTTTAAAGGATTATAAAAATCAGATATAAAAAATATTTTAAAATTTGTATATGTTTGAAATTTAGACTATACTCTATTAAACTGAGAAAATTAATGAACTACCTCTCAATTTCTTTTTAGTCAAATTATTTTATATTCTTAATATTTATGACATTTAAATTCTATTCCATGAGCAAAATTGCCAGAGTTAGTCTTAGTTCTATATTTAGGTGAATTTGTGGTTCATCATTGATATAAATAATAGAAAGTTAAATTGAGAATAACTTAGAATTGTGTTCATGGAGTTTTAGTCAGGACACACACCCCTCCCCACACATACCCCACCCCCCAAAAAAACCTAAGAGAAAAGAAAAGAAACATCTTGCTGGTAACATTAAAAATGGGAAAATTGACAAGGGAAAACTGGGACAAGAGATAATCCCAAAATAAAGATGAAAACTACTAAAACTGTACAAAGTAAGTTTACCAACAAAAGAAAAGCAGTGTTCTTGTCACATTTGAGAAAATTAGACTTGGTATAAATAATGGCCACAAAAGAAAACTCACAGTGGTAGAATCTATAATTTGACATGAATGATAAAATTTGATATGGACAAAAACATGACAGATGAATTGAGTCTTCATTGTAAGATATATGGGCAAAGAATTTATTTCAGTGAAAGTAACTTAAGAAAACTGAAAATTGAAAGAAATTAGATATGATGTAACTATACTGTATAGATGATTGATCGTAGAATTCAGTTGCTTTAGAAAATACCTTTTAGAGGGGAGGGGCCAAGATGGCGGAGCAGCATGAAAGTTCTCTGCTTCTTTCATCCCTGAACTGCAGCTAGATCAGCACCAAACCATTTTGCATACCTAGAAAATTGATTTGAGGATTAACCCAACAATCTGTGTAACTTGAGCCACAGAACTCAGCAGGTACATGGTACATAGAGGTGAACCAGCAGAGAGAAAAGCTGTGGAAGGTAGGGAGCTGGTTTTGCAGAGAGGGGACAGAGAAAGGGGGAAGAGTGCAGGAAAAGCACTCCCCCAAAAGTAGCTGGAGAGAAAGAGTGGAAACACCCAAAGAGACCGAACAAGAAAGGGAGAAAGGAGAAAGGGTTTCAATACCATTAGGACTCTATAAACAGGGGAGAGCAGAGTCGGAAGGTGGGAAGGGTGAATCCCCAGGAGCAGGCAGTGAGATCTGAGGGGTTCATGGCCACATGGGGAAAAGTGGTTCCCCTGCGAGGAGGGCATTTGGTAGAGGCCTCACAGCCTACCTACAGGCACAGGTTTCAGTGGGCCTGGAGAACAGCCGTGTTTGCTGGTATTGGAACAAAGATGCCAGGGTGCAGTGAAATCTGGTACCAGCTGTGTGTTATGTTTTGCCATAATCTCTGAACATCTGCCACACGATTGCACGAACTTTTTCTGGGACAAACAGGCACCCAGCCACAACCTCTGAACCCCTGCAGCAGTGAGACTTCACAAATGTTCCTGGGGGCAAGCCAGCATCCAGGCATTGCCTGGCAAGACCTCCCCTAGAGAGTCAGAGCAGGTCTAAGCTGAGGGGCTCTCAGAAGCAAGGAGTTTGGAAGCACAGTTCCATATGAGATATAATTCAGGAGGGAGGTGCCGCCTGGCAGGCTGACAACTTGGACACTGACAGTGTAGAAGGGGGGAGTCAATAGAAGCTGGAGACAAAGAAGGTGTGCTTAATTGCTGGTTGGTGAGAGCACAGAGTTCTGGGGCCAGAGACTGGGAAGCTGGGTGATAACATTTTCACCCCTCCCCAGCATGCGCATAAACATGCCTGTGTGCCACAATGATCCATCCCAGTAAGCTAAGCAATGCCACCTAGTGGAGAATGGAGCCATTACACCAAGCCCTATCCAATTGCACCAACCACGCTCAGGCCCTAGAGGTCCACCAAAAGTCTCTCCGCCTACTTAGTATATAGACTATAAAGTGCTTCATAATTGTTAGACTTCTAGGGAAATTGGATGTAATTTCATTTGGATTTCACTGTTTACTCTTCCACCTATTTTTTTTCTTTTTTTCTTATTCTTGGATACAGAAAGAAAAAAAATTATTTTTCTTTTGTTTTTTTAATTTTTACTGTATTTTTTACTTTTTTGTAAATTTTTAATTCTATTTTACTGTCTTCAGTTTATTCTATTGTGTACATTTTTAAAATTTTTTACACATTTTCTTACTTTTTTCCTTTTCGTTCCCATTTTCTCTATTCTATCAAGCTGCTTTCAAACACCAGACCAAAACACACCAAGGATCTAGCTTCCTTTATTTTATTTGTGTTGTTTTTAATTTTTTAATTTTAATTTTATTCTTTTTCTTCCCCCAAAATGACAAAATGAAGGAGTTCACCCCAAAGAAAGAACAGAAAGAAATGACAGCCAGGGACTTAACACAGATAAAAGGAAGATGTCTGAACTAGAATTTAGAATCACAATAATAAGAATACTAGCTGGGGTTGAAAAAAAACATAGAATCCCTTTCTGCAGAGATAAAAGAAGTAAAATCTAATTAGGGCAAAATTAAAAATGCTATAACAGATGCAGACTTGAATGAATGCCACGGCAGCAAGGATGGATGAAGGAAAGAAGTGAATCAGCAGAAGATAATCTAGATTTTAAAATAGAAGACAAAATTTTGGAGAATAATGTAGCAGAAAAAGGGAAACTAAGACAAAATAGCATATAAGAATTAGAGAACTCAGTGACTCATTAAAAAGGAATAACATCCAAATCATAGTACTCCCAGAAGATGAAGAGAGAAAAAGGGGGAGAAGGTTTATGTGAGCAAATCATAGCAGAAAACTTTCCTAACCTGGGGAAAGACACAGACATCAAAATCCAAGAAGCACAGAGAATTCCCATTAGATTCAACAAAAACCGACCATGAACATGGCATATCATAGTCAAATTTACAAAATACACAGCTAAGGAAAGAATTATGAAAGCAGCAAGGGAAAAAAGTCCTTAACATATAAGGAAAGACTGATCAGGTTCACAACAGACCTATCCACAGACACTTGGCAGACCAGAAAGGAGTGGCAGAATATATTCAACGTGATGAATCAGAAAAATATGCAGCTAAGAATTCTTTATCCAGCAAGGCTGTCATTCAAAATAGAAGGAGAGATAAAGAGTTTCCCAGATAGACAAAAATTAAAGGAGTTTGTGACCACGAAACCAGTCCTGCAAGAAAATTTAAGGGGGACTCTCTGAGGGGAGAAAAGATGAAACAAAACAAAAAGAGACCAAAAGCAACAAAGACTAGAAAGGACCAGAGAACACCACCAGAAACTGTAACTCCACAGGCAATACAGTGGCAATAAATTCTTATATTTCAGTACTCGCTCTAAACGTCAGTGGACTAAACGCTCCAATCAAAAGATACAGGGCAACAGAATGGATAAGAAAACAAGATCCATCTATATGCTGTTTATAAGAGACCCACTTTAGATCTAAAGACACCTTCAGATTGAAAGTAAGGGGATGGAGAACCATCTGTCATCCTAATGGTCAACAAAAGAAAGCTGGATTAGCCATACTTCTATCAGACAATCTAGACTTTAAAATAAAGACTGTATCAAGAGATGAAGAAGGGCATTCTATCATAATTAAGGGATATATCCACCAAGAAGATCTAACAATTATTAACATTCTGCTCCCAACGTGGAAGCACCCAAATATATAAATCAATCACAAACATAAACTCATTGATAATAACACCATAATAGTAGGGGACTTCAACACCCCCACTTAGCAGCAACGGATAGATCATCTAAACAAAAAATCAACAAGGAAACAATGGCTTTGAATGACACAGTGGATTGGATGGACTTAACAGTTATATTCAGAACATTTCATCCTAAGGCAGTGGAGTACACATTCTTCTTGAGTGCACATGGAACGTTCTCCAGAATAGATCACATACTGGGACACAAATCAACCCTCAACAAGTACGAAAAGATCAAGATCTGCATATTTTCAGACCACAACATTGTGAAACTCAAAATCCACCACAGGAAAAAAATCTGGAAAGACAACAAATACTTGGAGATTAAAGAACATCCTACTAAAGAATAAATGGGTTTAGCAAGAAGTTAAAGAGGAAATTAAAAAGTACATAGAAGCCAATGAAAATGATAACACAACAGCCCAAAACCTCTGGGATTCAGCAAAGGTGGTAATAAGAGGGAAGTATATAGGAATCCAGGCCTTCCTAAAGAATGATGAAAGGGCTCAGATACACAACCTAATCTTACACCGTGAAGAGCTGGAAAAAAGAACAGCAAATAAAACCCAAAGCCAGAAGAAGATGGGAAATAATAAAGATTGGAGCAGAAATCAATGCTATCAAAATTTAAAAAATAAAAATAAAAAATAAAAGAAATAGAACAGATCAGTGAAACCAGGAGCTGGTTCTTTGAAAGAATTAACAAAATTCATACACCCCTTAGCCAGTTTGATCAAAAAGCAATAGGAAAGGACCCAAATAAATAAAATCAAAAATGAAAGAGGGGAGATCACAACCAATGCTGCAGAAATACAAAAAATAATAAGAGAATATTATGAGCAATTATATGCCAATAAGTTGAGCAATCTGGAAGAAACGGACAATTTCCTAGAAACATATAAACTATCAAAACTGAAATAGGAAGAAACAGAAAATTTGAACAGACGCATAACCAGTAAAGAAATTGAATTAGTAATCAAAAATCTCCCAAAAAACAAGAGTCCAGAGCTTGATGGCTTTTGGGGGGAATTCTACCAAACATTTGAAGAAGAGTTAACACCCATTCTTTTGATGCTTTTCCAAAAAATAGAAATGGAAAGAAAACTTCCAAACTCTTCCTATGAAGCCAGCATTACCTTGATTCCAAAACGAGACAGAGACCCCACTAAAAAGAACTACAGACCAATTTCCCTGATGAACATGGATGCAAAAGTCCTCAACAAGATACTAGCCAACCGGATCCAACAATACATTAAAAGAATTATTCACCATGATAAAGTGCGATTTATACCTGGGATACAGGGCTGGTTCAATATCCACAAATCAATCAATATGATACATCATGTTAATAAAAGAAAGGACAAGAACCACATGATCCTCTCAATAGATGCAGAGAAAGCATTTGACAAAATGCTTGATAAAAACCCTCAAGAAAGTAGGGATAGAAGGATCATACCTCAAGATCATAAAAGCCATATATGAAAGACCCACCGCTAATATCATCCTCCATGGGGAAAAACTGAGAGCTTTTCCCCCCTAAGGTCAGGGGATGTCCACTCTCACCACTGTTATTCAACATAGTGTTGGAAGTCCTAGCTTCAGCCATCAGACAACACAAAGATACAAAAGGCATCCAAATCGGCAAGGAGGAAGTCAGACTTTCACTCTTTGCAGACAACATGATACTCTATCTGAAAAACCCAAAAGATTCCACCAAAAAACTGCTAGAACTGATCCATGAATTCAGCAAAGTCACAGGATATAAAATCAATGCACAGAAATTGGTTGCCTTTCTATACAACAATAATGAAGCAGCAGAAAGAGAAATCAAGGAATTGATCCCATTTACAACTGCATGAAAATCCATGAAATACCTAGGAATAACCTAACCAAAGAGGTGAAAAATCTATACACTGAAAACTATAGAAAGCTTATGAAAGAAATTGAAGAAGACACAAAGAAAAATGAAAAATATTCCATGCTCATGGATCAGAAGAACAAATATTGTTAAAATGTCAATACTACCCAAAGTAATCTACATATTCAATGCAATCCCTATCAAAATAACACCAGCATCCTTCACAGAGCTAGAACAAACCATCCTAAAATCTGTATGGAACCAGAAAAGACCCCGAATAGCCAAAGCAATCCTGAAAAAGAAAACCAAGTCTGGAGGCATCACAATTCTGGACTTCAAGATATATTACAAAGCTATAATCATCAAGACTGTATGGTACTGGCACAAAAACAGACACTGAGATCAATGGAACAGAATAGAGCACCCAGAGATGGACCCATAAACATATGGCCAATGAATCTCTGACAAAGCAGGAAAGAATATCCAATGGAATAAAGACAGTCTCTTCAGCAAATGGTGTTGAGAAAACTGGACAGCGACATGCAGAAGAATGAACCTGGACCCTTTTCTTATCTTATACACAAAAAATAAACTCAAAATGTATGAAAGACCTCCAGTGTAAGACAGGAAGCCATCAAAATCCTCAAGGAGAAAGCAGGCAAAAAGATCATTGACCTCGGCCGCAGCAACTTCTTACTGAACATGTCTCCAGAGGCAAGGGAAACTAAAGCAAAAATCTATCAAGATAAAAAGTTTCCGCGAGGCAAAGGTAACAATCAGCACAACTAAAAGGCAAAGATGGAGAAGATATTTGCAAATGACATATCAGATAAAGGGTTAGTATCCAAAATTTATAAAGAACTTATCAAACTCAACACCCAGAAAACAATCCAGTAAATAAATGGGCAAAAGACATGAATAGACACTTCTCCAAAGAAGACATCCAGATGACTAACAGACCATGAAAAAATGTCCAACATCGCTCATCATCAGGGAAATACAAATCAAAACCACAATGAGATATCACCTCACACCTGACGGAATGGCTAAAATTAACAACTCAGGCAATGACAGATGTTGGTGAGGATGCAGAGAAAGGAGAACCCTTTTGCTCTGCTGGTGGGAATGCAAACTGGTGCAGCCACTCTGGAAAACAATATGGAGGTTCCTCAAAAATTAGAAATAGAACTACCCTACGACCCAGCAATTACACTACCTAGGTATTTATCTGAAGGATACAGGTGTGCTGTTTTGAAGGGGCACATGCACCCCCATGTTTATAGCAGTGCTATCAACAAGAGCCAAAGTATGGAAATGTCCATCGATGGATGAATGGATAAAGAAGATGTGGTATATAAATACAATGGAATATTAGTGAATGAAAAGAATGAAATCTTGCTATTTACAACAACGGGGATGGAACTAGAGTGTATTATGGTAAGCGAAATTAGAGAAAGACAGCTATATGACTTACTCATATGTGGAATTTAAGATACAAAACAGATGAACATAAGAGAAGGGAAACAAAAGTAATATAAAAACAGGGAAGGGGAGGGGCGCCTGGGTGGCTCAGTCGGTTAAGCGTCCGACTTCAGCTCAGGTCACGATCTCACGGTCCGTGAGTTCGAGCCCCGCGTCGGGCTCTGGGCTGATGGCCCAGAGCCTGGAGCCTGCTTCCGATTCTGTGTCTCCCTCTCTCTCTGCTCCTCCCCCGTTCATGCTCTGTCTCTTTCTGTCTCAAAAATAAATAAACGTTAAAAAAAAAAAAAACAGGGAAGGGGACAAAACATAAGAGACTCTTAAATATAGAGAACAAAGAGGGTTTCTGGAGGGGTTATGGGGGGTGTGTGGGCTCAATGGGCAATGGGCATTAAGGAGGATACTTGTTGGGATGAGCACTGGGTGTTATATGTAGGGGATGAATCAGTGGCTTCTACTCCTGTAATCATTATTGCACTTACGCTAACTAACTTGGATATAAATTAAAAATAAATAAATAAATAGAAAAGGTTAAAAAATAAGTAAATATTATCAAAGGAAGCTGCCATGTATATTCAAATGAATGAATAAATAAATAAATAAATATGGCTTTATCATTTATAAAAAATACCTTCTAGATGAAATGCATTTTTATTGCCATAATTCATAATAACTCAGAAAAATGGAAGTGAAAACATACTGAACCTATGGGATTGGAATGAATGCATAAATGCATATCGCAACATCTGCATGTTAACAGAGATCACAAAAGATTACTCAGCGGTCAAATCCATTGAAGTAGCAGTTTCTACACAACATACAATCTTGTTGTATTAGAATTGTTGTCCTATAGGGAGGATATTTTAAGACCATATCTTGGAGACTTCCCCTCTGCCCTCACCTCTCAAAGCCTGATGAATAGCCTAGTTTTTTTCAGCTTATTCTCTATGGTATGTTTACTGTTTTCATTTTCATAACTCTGTGATATCATCATTCATGGACTACTATGTGTGAAATTGCTGTCAACTTTCTCTGCTTCTAGCTTATCCCTGGGGCCTCCATATGCCTCTGCATTAAATATCAACTGATTAAATATCAGCTACATCTGTTGCAACCTAGCCCAAAGTCATTTTCTAGTACTCTCTCTTTATAGAATCCTCTTTTTAATTTATCTTCATTTGATTTCTTTTATTTTTTATTTTTTTGAGTTTATTTTAAAAGGTATTTAAAAGCCACCACTTTTGTTCCCGAAGTATTCAGACTTATTGACACAGATACAATAGGTCCCAGGAAATATTTTCCAAATGAGCAAATATTCATCTTTCTGTACCTTCATTAAATCCAACTTTGTGAATTTTCTTCCCCTCAAAATTTTGAATTTCATATAAAAGCAGTGAAAGCATCTTGTGCCTTTTCATTACATTTAGGACTGAAGTCACCATCCTTGATGTGGCCCATGAGGGTTTTCATTGCCCAGGTGCTGTCTGTTCTTCGTCTCATCTCCATATTTCCCCTTAGTCTGTGTTCCTGCTTAGTTCACTGGCTTTGAACTGTTTTTGTTCCCTCTTTGATTCACTGTAGTCCCTCCTATCTCAGAGCTTTACTCATGTCTCTCAGTTTGCAAGGAATGTTCTTCCCTTCTCCCCCACCCCCACCCCTCATGCTATATTAACTTAATCTACTAATCCTTTACATTTCAGTATAAATGTCAATTATGCTGGAAAGTGGAATATATGACATATAATATGACTTTAAACCCTGCTGCTTATTGTCTGGCTCACCCTCCCAGGCCATTATTTACTGGCAATATAATCCTAAATAACTTATTTGACTTCTCTCTGAGCCCCAATTTCTTTATCCGTAAAATGGGGGCAAATCACTCTGATTCATATGATACTGTGATTATTAAATGAGAAAATGAGATACACTGTGTAAAGTACACAACATAGTACAGGGCCTGATTACCATTGGTGAATTACTCAATAAATGTTAGATAAAATTACTTCCAGCCCACCACCTGCTCCCAATTCTCTGATACACACACACACACACACACACACACACACACACACACCACTACCGAAATGTCTAGGCCAACTTCTTTTATTATATAGAGACATCTGACCATATACCTCTTATTCCTGACATTTACAACTTATCACAATTGTGAGTTTAAATTGTTGATCAGTTAATGTCGGTCTCCCTTCCCTTCATTAGATTATAAACTCTATAACCCATAGTAAACCCATAATAAATATTTGTTGAGTGGTTACACAAATGAATGAACTAGAAACATATCCTGTCTCCTCTCAAAACAGCATACATAATACTAATGTTTCCTATAGGATAGTCTTGCATTCAGCCTCTAGATCACAAATTCAGTACCAATGGCTAGAGAATAATCTAGTACAAGTACCTTATATAAAACTGATTTGTCCCTAAAAATTGTTTTCAAGTGTTTCAGAATGTTTGAGTAAACATTTAAAAAGTATTAAATAAAGAAGATTCTTGCTTTCAATAACATCGGAAAAGACTTACACTAAAAATATTATGTACAAATGCAATGTAAAATGCCCATTTGTTTTTTTAAAAAAATTTTTTTAACGTTTTATTTATTTTTGAGACAGAGAGAGACAGAGCATGAACGGGGGAGGGGCAGAGAGAGTGGGAGACACAGAATCAGAAGCAGGCTCCAGGCTCTGAGCCATCAGCCCAGAGCCTGACGCGGGGCTCGAACTCACGGACCGCGAGATCGTGACCTGAGCTGAAGTGACCTGAGCTGAAGTCGGACGCTTAACCAACTGAGCCACCCAGGCGCCCCTGTAAAATGCCCATTTGTACAATGAAGCCTAGCTAGACTATTTTAAGCAATTTTTTTTTAATTTCAACTATGTAAAAATAAGCATAAGAAAAAACTAGAAGTATATCATATTAACAATGACTTTTTATCTCTGAGTGGTAGAATTGTGATCAATTAAAATTGATCTGTATCTATAAGGACATCCTATGTTTATAAAATATTTTCTCACAGCAAAACTGTTTTATATTAACAAAACTTATCTTTAAAACTTTAAGTATTTCTAAACTTTATAGGGGGATACTGTACTTTTTGTTCGTTGATTTATTCAACAAGTATATACTGAGCAGCTGCTAAGTCCCAAGCACTATCCTGGGCCAAAGGGATGAGGCAAAAAGCAATAGCCAAAAATCCCTGTCTTAATGGAATTTCCATTTTGAGATATTATAGCTATCTGTGTGACTTTGGTTTGAAACTCGTCTTCCACATCTTTCCTCGAAACTATTGATATCACATTAAAAGAAATGTCACAGAAAAAAAAAAAACCAGTAGCTATGATTTCCAGACTCTGCAATTTTACTGTTCTTCTAATGTTTTTCATACCTTAGATTCCTATCTTTGACAGAATAGTCTAGCACAAAGGTGATAAGGGGGACCCGATTTAAACATTCTGTAAAGGGTTACATTTTTTTTTCTTTCAGAGTCAGTTCACATGTTGTTACTCAATACACAATGTTGCCGCTTATCCTACTCCCTTAATGTTAAAATAATCAGCTGACTTGTTACATTATCACTAAAGTTGGCACCATTATAGTCTGACTCATTTCAAGTGTTCAGTAAATAACTTTTAAATCTTTCTAATTCTCTTTGAAACTTTATGAAACCCTGATATTTTGTAAAACCAACTCTAAAGCTCCTCATCCAAAAGAATTGTTAAACCACTGTGAAACTAATCTCTAAAATGAGTTTTTCTGTGTCTTAACAGGTTTCCTGTTTGTTCCAGAAGTTAGTTTGTATATCAGTTATTTAGGACTGCCGCTTATATGTCTGTGTATAAGCAGTATTAATACTTGGTGATTAGCTTCAAGGATCAGCTCACACAAAAAACATTCAGCCCATTCTTATTTGCTGTTATGCTGATTGAACAATTTTTACCATAATAAACTACCGCTTCTAACAATATTCCTATGGTAATGTGTATTTTAAGCACCACATATCCCCTATCTAAGCAGCAGAAGCTTGATGTTTTTTCCTTCTTGTCTCCTCATTCTCAACTGGGATCCAGAGACTGGAAAGGGAGGCTAGTAGTGGGTAATTATTTGTTGGCACTAGTACTTTATTAATTCTGCATGCTTACTAAGAGAAGATAGGTCTCTTGGAAAGTTGCCCTTCCTGTGGTCAAACTGGAAAACAGAACATTTGCCATTAGGCTTAGAGAAGTTGGTTAAGGATTTTGTAAGTCTGGTGTTATGATCTGGATAATGGGAGGTAACTTCTGCTTGTCTGTTTGTATAGATAGGTTTTGTGAAAGTTGGAGATTGATTGGGTGTTTATTTCTTTTAGGAAGCTAATTTCACCAAATTTTCAGACCATTCCAAATAACTTGATTCCTCTTGCAATAATTTTTATATTTTTTAAAGTCTACTTTTAATGTATGTTTCTTTCCTTAGCCAAATAGTAACTCTGTAACCCACTGTAAGTTGAAATGTTTTTTTTTTTTTCAATGATAAAAAAAAATCCATGTCTTTTCTAAGCTTGGAATGTGTTTACTGCTACCTAGTAGGTGCTGTTGCAGATAGACACCACCTTTAAAGTTTTATGTAAGGGGTGCCTGGGTGGCTCAGTCGGTTGAGCATCCGACTTCGACTTAGGTCATGATCTCAATGTTCATGAGTTCGAGCCCTGCGTTGGGCTCTGTGCTGACAGCTCAGAGCCTGGAGCCTGTTTCCGATTCTGTGTCTCCCTCTCTCTCTGCCCCTCCCCCCGTTCATGCTCTGTCTCTCTCTGTCCCAAAAATAAATAAAAAACGTTGGGAAAAAAAAAAAAGAGATAAGGGCTGTTTAGTAGAGGAAATAGAGAAGTAAACAGTTAAAATGTTTTAAGTACTTGCCCTCTCACTTTTTACAGGCTCAATTTCATAAATTGGAATATGATTACAGCCTAAGGTCAATGGCTATATATTAGTGAAGTAAATATTTGACAAGCCATGACTTGAATCTGTTGCCTTGACTTTATTACATGTAAATTTTGAATTATGCAACCAGTGATTTGGGTTCTATTTTGTATTTGCAGAGTTTGTCATTCATAATAATTAATACCCCTCTTATAGAACACTCCTGTTTATATCTCAACAAATGCAAATTTCCTTCATTTGCCCTACAACCTTTTTGGTACACTTAGAAGTAGATTTCCTTTTCATTGATGGTACTACTTTTTAGTGTTTTAAATTAAAATATATCTTACCTTGTGAAGCTTTTAAGTTTCTCCCAGATGAAGTGCTGTTGTCTAACATGTTTGGAATCCTGCTACTGCCACTCTTATGCCAGCTGTGCTGTCCTTTCCAGTATGATTTTCTCTTGCACCTTGTAGTGAAATCTGTATATCCTCTTTTCACCTAGAATAAATACAACATACCTTCCTGGAATTTAGAATGGGATGGGCTTTGGAGGGAGAAAAGAAGGGCAGGTCTGGTGATGAGATAGATAATTCAACTGGTAAGTAATTAAAAACATTATTTTGTGTTAAAAAATAAGCATGCCTATATTAAAGACTGAGATACAAAATTTGATATAAATAATTGTCCTACTTGTGGCCAGTTACTCTTGAGTCAATCACCACTTTATCGCCCGTGGAAGGAGCTCTCTCCCCTCAGAGATTAAGATGCCTCTGTGGAAAATTTTGATAGGCCCTTCCTACTGGATCTTACAAATATGTTTGTGTTAAAGGGAGAGACTAGAGAAGGTGGCCGCCTTTCAGAGCATAACCTTATTTCCTTGGTAGTTGCTATATTGTAACAGCAGCCCTTGAGAAGTAGTCTTAACTGCTTTGGTGACTAAACCCAGTGAAGCAATACTGACGGTATAGATCTCAAGGTAAATAGGCAAGGTCATTGGAGGAATGTTTTAGGAAGGTGGATCCTCAAATCATTCATCTGTGATAAACTGCCTACAACACCTATTAGGAGAGCCATTTGGGGGTGGTTAATGTTTATTTAAGTCTTTATGATCTTAAAAGACAAAAGCTTACAGGGGGTTATTTATGAAGGACACTTTTCTTACCACTGTTTCACTGAATGTTAATAGGAGCAAAAATGTTACATTAGATTTTTTAAATCTTGTGAATGTAACATTTTCTACTTCCTGTGTTCCAGTGTGTGAATTATTGGATGTTTAGGAATTGGTCATTCTTTAAAAACAAATAATGGGATACATTTTTTTCAATCTATACAGATTCAAAAGCAAATTCTTATTTCTGTTGAGTTCTCTACATCATGCTTCACATTAACTTGTTTATTTAAGGAACATTTTTCTTATCTACCCTGCGCACTGGGGGAACAGATAAGACAAAAGCCTAACCCTTGAGGAGCTCACAGAGGGCAAGATAGACAGGTAAATAGACAGTTGTAATACATAGCAATAAGTCCTCTGAAGGAATGTTCTACTGTGGGCTTTGAATGGTTGGAATAAGGGAACACAGAAAGTGAATGCCAGGAAAGACTGTAGAAGGGTAAAAGCCTCAACTGGCTCCTAAAGCCTGAGTGAGGAGTAGCCAGTTAAAGAGGTAGAAGATAAGGGGCTCCAGTCAGAGAGATCAGCATGCACAAAAGCACAGGATTGTGAGAGTTGCCATGTCTGAGAAACTGTAGGTTGTACTCAGTATGAATGGAGAGGCAGGCAGAGACAAGATCTAGATGGGAATTGTGTGCCATATGAAGAATCTGGATGTTATTTTGAAAGTTAAGGGGAGCCTATGAAGAACTGCAATATCATAGATCTGCAATTTAGAAAGATTGTGAAGAAAAGAGGCTGCTGTTATAATCCAGGAGAGACACAGACAGGGACCCCACTGATGGGGTTCAGGTTGAGGGTAAGAGAGTAGATTTGACAGTTTTTTCAGTTGTGGAGTATTTAGAACTTGGCAAGAGATTGGTAAGGGAGACCTCGAGGCCTAGATAAGGACTTGGAGGTTTTTGCAACTGGACAACCAGATGTACAATGACGCCTTCATGGAGAGAATAAAACAAATAATACTGTAGCGGCATGAGTGGGAGAAAGGTGATGAGTTTGGCATTTAATATGTTAGATTTCAGATGGCTGTGGGATAGCAAGGTGAAATAGGTAGCTAGAAAAGTGGGTCTCAAATTCAGGAGAAAGGACTAAGATGTAATTATAGCCTTGATCAGCATTCATTGTTGAAGTTATGCAAGAGTGAGATCACCAGGGACAAGATACACAATAAGGCAGCTGAGGATAGATGTAACACATCTATTATAACATCTATTACAAGAACACAGTGGAGGAAAAAGAATCCATAAAGGAGATTGATATTGAGTAGCAAGAAACAGAGGATGAAACTTGAAAGAGGATCTTTCAGGATAGTAAGGGAGGAGAGACTTTAGAAAAAATTGGTCAACATTGTCAATTGTGAAAGAAATGAAGTAAGACAAGACCTTTATGGTATCAGTTCTTGGGATGGAAGTAAAAGAAAGAAACAATGGGGCAGTATCTGAAAGACCCAAGAAGAGGAAAACCCTAAACTAGCCAACAGATATTTATTGGAAAATACAGCTGGCCAAGCTGCAAACACTGGCTGATACTGGGAGGAATTTTGCTCATTCCAAAAACAGGTAAGTGCAAAATATCCACCATAAGAACCAAAAAGGCTGGAGTGGTACAGCTTTTATGAACTCTTAAAACCCACATTTCTGTGGCCTCTTTCTAGGATAGGGTCTTATTATTAAGGAACTGTTGCTGGGGGTGGAATAGAAATGAGTAGAATAGGAGCAATATAGTTGAAAGGAAAAGAAAGTCTATGGCAGAAGAGAATGGAGCCCAAACACTTGCTGAAAGCAAACTGCTTTAGTTTTGAACACTACACAAAAACAACAGAGGAGGGAATTCTGTGAAGTTAGAAAATCTATGCTGACCCAATCTCATTCAAAAAGTTCAAGAAAGCAAATTTCACATAAAAATGAGCAATATGCTATTATAAGAAAAAAATAAAAATTGAATAATACCTACAGAAAATGAAAGCATGTTTGAAAGACTAGTCAAATACTGTAACCTATTTTAAATAAGTTAAAAGACATTAAGAAAATGATTTAACAAATGAAAGAACAACAAAAATCAGAATTAGAGAAACTCAGAAGTGAGGTAACATAACTCTGCAAATAATTGGAAGTAAAAGAAAAATAATAACAAGAAATGAATTAAACTAGAAGGAACGCAAGTCCAAATAAATAATGCCATAAGAAAAATTGAAGGAAGAAAAGAAGAAACCTTTAAGAATAGAAAAGAAGAGTGCCTGGGTGGCTCAGTTGGTTAAGTGTCTATCTGTCTCTTGATTTTGGCTCAGGTCATGATCTCATGGTTTGTGAGATCAAGTGCCGTGTCAGGCTCTGCACTGACAGCACGGAGCCTGCTTGGGATTCTGTCCCTCCTCCACTCATTCTATCTTTCTCAAAATAAGTAAATAAACTTTGTGTTTTTTTTTAAAGGCTAGAGGGGCACCTAGGTGGCTCAGTTGGTTAAGTGTCCAGCTATGACACAGGTCATGATCTCACAGTTGGTGAGTTCGAGCCCCACATCAGGCTCTGCATTGACAGCGAGGAGCCTGCTTCAGATTCTGTGTCTCTCTCTCTCTCTGCCCCTCTCTGGCTCACACTCTGTTTCAAAAAATGAATAAAACACTAAAACTCTTTTTAAAATAATAAGAAAAGGATAGACAAGAAATGGCAAGGGGTGCCTGCATGGCTCAGTGGGTTAGGCATCTGACGTCAGCTCAGGTCATGATGTCACGGTCTGTGGGTTCAAGCCTCATGTCAGGCTCTGTGCTGACAGCTCAGAGGCTGGAGGCTGCTTCAGATTCTGTGTCTCCCTCTCTCTCTGCCCCTCCCTGCCTCATGTTCTGTCTCTGTCTCTGAAAAATGAATAAACCTTAAAAAAATTGTTTTAAAGAAAAATGGCAAAAAAAATGGAAAGGATTTGTGAGAAGTGACATATTAAGGATAGGCAGAGAATATCCAACATACAGATGAATAGAAAGCAATGAAGAAAAAATTAGAGCAAGTGAACAGAACGAATGCTAAAAAACCGCAGTTCAAGAAAACTTTGTGACATTAAAAAAACTGTATGTTTAAAGAATATACTGTGTAGCCTAAAAACGTTGACCCAGAACAACCATTACCAAGACATAGTCGTACTAACTTATAAGGGAAAATTAGATCAGCTTTAGATTTTTCAATAGCAATACCAAAAGAAAACAGAGCAACATTTTTAAGATACTTAAAGTGTGAGCCAAGAATTTTCTAAGTTTAAGGTAAAAACAATTAAGTTATCAATATGTATGAGCTCAGAGAATTTATTTCCTATGAACACTTCTGTAGAATCTACTTAAGAATGAGCTTTAGACTACCAAAATGACTAGAGAGACATCAACTAGGTGTGCGTTTTTGCTAGTAGAGTGTCATTCATTGATTTGAGGCCCTCTTAGCAGACAAAGCAAGGAAATATATATGTACAAACCAATATATATGCATATATCTTTAAATATTTTATATGTAACCATCTCTATGTAAGCTAAGCATGACTCTGAATGATATCTCTAACTCTGTTACCACAAGGATCGTTTTATATTCCTCCTCTTACTTATCTGTAAATTCCCACTCCAACAGGAGATATCTGGCTCATACCATCCACCATCCACTTACTTGCTTTCATCATAAATGTATAGCAGTATAGAATTGTTAACCCATATGCCCATGAGAAACAACTTCATCAATGAGAGCATAGTTCTTACATGCATTTCCTTTTGTTTTAGTCTTACAGACTCTACTCACTTTCAAAGTTGCTTAGGTCAACACATTTTTCCTCTACCCCTGTCAGTAAAATTGTTTCATGCATTTGTTAATTCAGTTAGGTTATCTTTTCACAGTCTGCATTGCTTCCTGGGATTCCCCCAACCTTCTAAATGTTTTTTTTTTTTTTTTAATTTGTGTTAAGTTTTACTTCTGTGCTGTAAAGTTCTTTGAGTTTTCCCAAATGCATAATGTCGTATATATCTATCATTTCAGTACTGTACGGAATAATTTCACCACCTAAGAAATTCCCTGTACTTCAACCTATTCAACCCTCCCATCTTCCTCCAAATTTGTGGCAGCCACTGATCTTTGTACTATCTCTATGGTTTTGCCTTTCCTAGAATGCCACATAGGTAGAATCATACATGTAGTAGGTAGCCATTTCATACTGGTTCTTTTCAGTTGGCAATTCACATTTAAGGTTCATCCATGCCCTTTTATGACTGGATAGCTTCTTTCTTTTTATCACTTAATATTCCATTGGTATTTGTATCATAGTTTGTTTATTCATTCACTATTGAAGGACATTTTGGTTGCTTCCAGTGTTTGGCAATTAAGGATAAAGCTGCTATAAACATTCATGCGCAGGTTTTCAGAATAGTTGTGTAAAAGCATATGAACATGATTACTGGATTGTATGGCCAGATTATTTTTAGCTTTGTAAGAAATTAGGAAACTGTCTTCCAAAGTAGCTGTACATTTTGCATTCCCCTAACAATGAATGAGAGTTCTTATTTCTACATCCTCACCAGCATTTGTCAATTTTTTTAATTTTTAGTTTTTCTAATAGATATTTGATGATACTTCATTGTCATTTTAATTTGTAATTCTCTAATGACAAATGATTTTTTTTCACATGCTTTTTGCCATGTCTATATTTTCCTTGGTAAGGTATATGTTTATGTATTCTGTCCACTTTTTAATTTGGTTGTTTTCTTATTGTTGAGTGTTAAAAAGTTTTTTAAAATATATTTTACATACAAATCTTTTCTCAAATAAGTGATTTGCAGATATTTTCTACCATTCTGTGGCTTGTCTTTTCATAAGTTTCTGCCACAAAACAGAAGGTTTTAATTTTAATAAAGACCAACTTATCAATTTTTTTAATACGTTATACTTTTGGTGTTGTATCTAAAAAGTCATCGCCAAGTTAAAAGTCATCTAGATATTCTGTTTTCTTACAAAAATTTGTATGGCTGTCTGTGTTACATTTAGGTCTGTGATCCTAAATTTAAAAACAAGAATATTTTGAGTTAATTTTTCTGAGAGGTGTAAGGTCTGTGTCTAAGTTCTTTTTTCTTCTTTCTTTTTTTTTTCTTTTTAGCATGCAGATGTCCAATTGTTCCAGCATCATTTGTTGAAAATATTATCCTTATTACCTTTGATCCTTTGTCAATCAGTGATCAGTTGACTATTTGTATGGGTCTATTTCTGAGTTCTCTGCTGTGTTCCATGGAAATACGTGTCTATTCTTTTACTAATACCATGCTGTCTTGATTACTGTAGCTTTATAGTAAGTCTTAAACTCAGGTAGTGTGTTCTTCACCATTCTTTTGGCTATTCTAGGTCTTTTGCCTTTTTTATATAAACTTTAGAATCAGTTTATTTATTTTTTTAATGTTTATTAATTTTTGACAGAGCATGAGCGGGGGAGGGGCAGAGAGAGAAGGAGACACAGAATCCAAAGCAGGCTCCAGGCTCTGAGTTGTCAGCACAGAGCCTGATACGGGGCTCAAACTCACAGACCGCGAGATTATGACCTGAGCCGAAGACGGATGCTCAACCAACTGAGCCACCCAGGTGCCCCAGAATCAGTTTGTTTATATCTACAAAACAGCTTGCCAGGATTTTTATTGGATCCTATATTGAATCTTCTAATCCATGAACATGGAGTATTTCTCCCATTTATTTAGATCTTTTTTTTTTTTAATCAGAATTTTGTAGTTTTAAGCGTATATATCCCATATGTATTTTGTTAGATTTATACCTAAGTATTTTATTTTTTCCTGTGCTGGTGTAATTTTTTTTATTTCAAATTTCAGTAGTTTATTGCTGGTACATAGGAAAGCAATTGACTTTTGTATATTAACCTTATGTCCTGCAACCTTGCTGACCTTTAATGATGGAATGACCACTCCTTCTTGTGTAGCTCTAAAAGTGCTCCTTCGCTGGGCCACAGTGGCTATGGTCACTTTGGATCCCTGGCTGCTTCTGTCGTCCCATCTCACACATGGGTCTGTGGGGTGGTAAAGCGAGCCTAGGGCCAGTAAAAGCCTAGAGCCCGGACATGACCTTCTACGAGGCCTGGCTGCTGGACTTTGCCATGAGAAGTAATACTTTCCTGCCTTGTTCCCTGAATCTGGAGCATTAAGCTCAACTGCCTCAGCATGGTGACTGGTTTCAGCAGCTGCATTTCTGTTTTGAGCTTAGCCATCCATATACCACCATGGGGGCAAGGACTGCGAATGCTTTCATTAAAGTTACCTGAGACTTAAAAAAATATATATATATATATTCTAAGAGGATTTTTTTTGTAGATTCCTTGTGATTTTCTGTATAGACAATCATGGCATCTGCAAATAGGAACAGTTTTATTTTTTCCTTTATGATCTTTATGCCTTTTATTTCATTTATTTCTTACATTATCATATTGACTAGAATGTCTAGTACTATGCTAAGTAGGAGTGATGACAGTAGATATACTTGCCTTGTTTCCAGTCTTAGGGGAAAGACAGTCTTTCGTCACTAAGTATAAAACAGCTGTAGGTTCATCTTTCTTAAATATCCCATTTTAGTTGGTTTTGTCTAAAATTTCTCCAGAAAGGGAAAGAGCAGGCACTGCTTCCCCTCCATGGTGGAAGTAGAAATCCAGGGTCCCCAGTTGGCCTCCATCAACACCCAAGCAGAGGGCCAAGGGGACCTCTTTCTTACTTGTGGGAAAAGGTACAAGTTCCAGCTCTCTACCAGATCTCCAATGATACCTTCCTGGCTGGAAACAGTAGGATTGCCTTGTTACTGCTCCCATGGCACAACAAGGTAGGGGTAACCTCATGACCACTGGGCTATGTTGAGAGTCCTGACTTCCCTCTAGGCCTCCTCTGACCCTACCCTAGCAGAGAAGGAGGGATGTTCATTTCTTGTGGTGTGAATGGATATCTGGGTTCCCCATGAGGTCTCCTCTGCTGACATTGCCAGTTGTGGGATATAGTGAGGAGCATTACTGTTCAGTGGGGATGAAAATTCCAGTTTTTTTTTTTTTTTGAAAACTCGACATTCTCTGACAGTATCCTGGCAGGGGATACCTTGTTACAGCCTGGTGAGGGTAAAAGATTACTCTTCCCACTTAGTCTTTGCTGGTGTGAGTAGGAGTTAGGCCATAGTTTTGTTACTGTTGTTGTGGTGGTGGTGGTGATGGTGGTGTTAGTGTTTACAGTAGAGTGGCTATTGTTTAAAAACCTTCTGTCTTGCTAGGGTGTCTGTTTCCTTATCCTTTGGCTAGAGAGAATAGGCTTTTATATTTCTCATGTATAATAATTGATCTAAAACATTCTTAGAAAAAAATCCTTTCCTGATGGGTCTAAATTTATAGTGTCTATATTGTTTCAACTTTTGTGGTAGAAAGACACAGGCATACTGAGTTCAAATACTTGCAAATATATAATTTGTGGTAGATTTCCTATCTGGTATGTGTATTTAATAAGATATACCTTATGCACCAGAAATCATCCCATTTTTCTGTGGTACTTAAGCCAAATTAGATATATTTATGTATTTACCTTTCTAAGCATTCATATATTCTATCTTCAGTATGCTAAATGGTTTGCATAAGCTCTTGAGTATGAGGACTTTAAATATATGGAAAATTATATGCTAGACTCTATTAATTTGATTAGCTTTACTCGATCTAATGCCTTTTTCTTACTGCTATTATTTAAAATATTATTTCTCAATGCTATGTTGGAATATTTTGCTATGAAACTTTAAAACATTTCAGGAATTATGACATGGCTTAGGAAAGGAGAGATCCCAGGATTCTTAGTGACATAATCAATTCTAAGCTGATCATTGCTACATTATTAAAATCTATTATTCACATATTAATTATGGGCCCTATTGTTTTCTCATGACGTGAGGAATTTTTGTAATTGAACTTTGATTCTATGTTCTGGAAACTTCTATCACTTATTCATTGCCCTCAAAATCCCTCCTTTGGGGGGCGCCTGGGTGGCTCAGTCGGTTAAGTGTCCGACTTCAGCTCAGGTCATGATCTTGCGGTTTGTGAGTTCAAGCCCCGCGTCAGGCTCTGTGCTGACAGCTCAGAGCCTGGAGCCTGCTTCCAATTCTGTGTCTCCCTCTCTCTCTACCCCTCTCCTGTTGATGCTCTGTCTCTCAATAATAAATAAACATTTAAAAAAAGTTAAAAAATCCCTCCTTTGGCTCAATGATTACTTGTTAATGGCCCAAGTATTTGTACAGGTTAATGCTGAGTTGCTCTTAGAAAGAAGAAATGGTAAAATGTTGTCTGCTATTTTTATGTTTTAGCTTAAAATGATGCACACTTTGCCAACTGAGGATATGTTATTTAAAAATGTATATAGTTTATCTTATAAATGTTAAAATTTTGTTTTTAAGAAGTCAAAATCAAGGAAGTGATACCAAGGTCTCCTGTTTTAATTTAATCATAATAAGTTACACCTGATATAATTTGCTACAGTTTCCCCATGAGTCCTTGGACAAATATTTACACAAAGAATAGAGTGGCATGACTAAATTGAAAAATTCCTAATAACTTTCCCACATTTAACAACTAAGCTGGCGGAGAAATCAAAAGCCTAAACATCAAGTACAACCCTTTCATCCTTTTTCAATACCCCTCACTGCCTTAAAAACCTTCAACCTGCTACTTTTGTGCCTGAAGAAGCATGTTTAAGTATAACAAAAAGTGATATCCTATATGAATGAGAGGAGACCTGCCAAACTGAATTATTTCTTTTGTGAAAAAAAGAGGAAGTTGTTTGTTGTTATTGTTATTGCTTAAATAACTTTCATTAGTGCTATGGCTGAGGACCAGCAATTCAAATAATAATCTCTAATCCCATGACTGAAGTTTATACATGCTAAAGATAATACTTGGTATCAATAGGCCATGTGTTTCCAGTTAGTTGTTTTCCCAGTCATGGTTCCTAAGTGAGCTCAGCCATCCATATTCTCTCATAGTTCTCCTTCGGACTGATGGTATATACACACATTTGTGAAAACCCAGCTACAACTGTGGTGCAGTGTGTGGCCATGAAATAACTCCCTTCAACTGTGCCTTCTCTTCTCTCCCATCCCTGCTTTCTTTTCAGATTTGAACCCATAATAATTCACTTGACTTCTTTTCTTCATGAACAAGACCATAGTTAGGGAAAAAAAAAAAAAAGAAAAAAGAAATATCAACAGTTTTTGAAAAACTGAACTTGTAGCCAAAACATCTCTTAATAGAAACTTAGTTTGTAAATTTGTGAAAATACTTGTTCCCATTTCTAACTTTATTTTGCTTTATGGTCAACCAGTTTGGAATCTGTAAGTGTAAATTGTCTTTATATAATTTGGTGTCTGAGGATTTTTAAGACTAGACAAAGGACTATGTTCTCGCCACTTGAGGTACTCTAGCAGTACTGATCAAGATAAACATAGCTGGCATTTGCTGGCAGTACTGAATAAGAAAAGTTTATGAGATAGCTCTGTGGTTTGCAATTGGATGTTCTTGCTTCCAAGTTACTGTAAATTGGACCTCATCTTGAACTGAAGTAAAATATAAAGATGACACTTTGACACTAATCGTTACTATTTGCAAAAGTGAAGGGAAATTACAGTAAACTTGGTTATCTTTCATGTTTGAGAATGTGGGATGTTATGGTTAATAAGCTATTAAGACTTATAGGTTTTATGCAACATATGCATACCTATACTCTAAGTAAATTTGTAAAGTAGGCCTCTTTGGCCATGGTTTTTCCCCACCCCCACTGTGGAATCCTTCCTTGCTCTCAGATTATATTCCTTTTCCTTCTGCCCTAATATGCCATCAAATCCTACTTTTTAATAAAGTTTTTAACTTTTTTAAAAATTTTATTCACCCAACACTTATCATGACAAGTGCACTCCTTAATCCCCATCACCTATTTCACCAATCCCTCCACCCACCTCCCCTCTGGTAACATCTGCTTCTTCTCTATTAGTCAGAGTCTGTCTTGGTTTGCCTCTCTCTCCCCACTCCCTTTGCTTATTTGTTTTGTTTCTTAAATTCCATATATGAGTGAAATCATATGGTATTTGTCTTTCTCTGACTGATTTATTTCACTTAGCATAATACTCTCTAGCTTCATCCATGTCATTGAGAATGGCAAGATTTTCTTCTGCTTTATGCCTGAGTAATATTCGTTGTATGTATACACCACATCTTTTCTATCCATTCATCATTTGATAGATCCTTGGGCTGCTTCCTTTTCTTGGCTATTGTATATAATGCTGGTCCACGATCCCTTTGAAGTAGTGTTTTTGTATTCTTTGGGAAAATACCCAGTAGTGTGATTGCTGGATCATACGGTATTTCTATTTCAAATTTTTTGAGGACCCTGTATACTGTTCTCCAGAGTGGCTGCACCAGTTTGCATTCCCACCAACAGTGCAAGAGTGTTCCCCTTTCTCCACCTTTATTCACCAACACTTGTTGTTTCTTGTGTTACAGATCTTAGTCATTCTGACAGGTGTAAAGTGATATCTCATTGTGGTTTTGATTTGATTTGCATTTCCCTGATGATAAGTGATGATGAGCATCTTTGTGTGATGTTTCTTGGCCATCTGGATATCTTCTTTGGAGAAATATCTATTCATGTCTTCTGCCCATCTTTTAATTGGGTTATTTGTTTTTTGGGTTTTGGGTTTTATAACTTTTTTATATATTATGGATACTAACCCTTTACCAGATATGTCACTTACAAATAAATTTCTTCTCCCATTCAATAGGTTGCCTTTTAGTTTTGTTGATTGTTTCTTTTGCTGTGCAGCATTTTATTTTGATGAAGTCCCAATGGTTTATTTTTGCTTTTGTTCAGTTTCTTTCATCAATGTTTTATTGTTTTCAGAGTACAGGTCTTTCACCTCCTTAGTTAAGTTGAATCCTAGGTATTTTATTGTTTTTGGTGCAATTGTAAATGGGATTGTTTTCTTAATTTCTCTGTCTGCTGCCTCATTATTGGTGTATAGAAATACAACACATTTCTGTAGATTGTTTATATATCCTGCAACGTTACTGAATTCATGTATCAGTTCTGGCAGTTTTTTGATGGAATCTTTAGGGTTTTCTCTATATAGTATCATGTCATCTTCAAATAGTGAAAGTTTTAGTTTCTTTCTTACCAATTTGGATGCCTTTTATTTTGTTGTCTAATTGCTGTGGCTAGGACTTGCAGTACTATGTTGAATAAAAATGGTGAAAGTGGACATCCTTGTCTTGTTCCTCTCAGTTTTTCCCCATTGAGGATGGGTTTTTCATAGATTGATTTTATTATGTTGAGATATGTTCCCTCTAACTAATAAGTAGGGAGTATGCTCCCTACTTTGTTGAAGGTTTTTATCATGAACAGGTATTGTGCTTTGTCAAATGCTTTTTTTTCCATCTGTTGAAATGATTACATGGTTCTTATCCTTTCTCTTAGTCATGTGATGTATCATGTTGATTGACTTGAGAAATATCGAACAATTTTGCAACCCAGGAATAAATCCCACTTGATGGGGTGAATGACTTTTTAAATGTATTGTTGGATTGGGTTTGCTAGTATTTTATTGAGGATTTTTGCATCTATGTTCATAAGAGATATTGGCCTGTAGTTCTGGTTTTTTGTGGTGTCTTTACCTGGTTTGGTATCAAGGTGATACTGGCTTCGTACAATGAATTTGGAAGTTTTCCTTCCTTTTGTATTTTTTGGAATAGTTTGAGAAGAATAGGTATTAACTCTTCTTTAAATATTTGGTAGAATTTGCCTGTGAAGCCATCTGGTCCTGGACTTTTGTTTCTTGAGGTTTTTTGATTACTGATTCAATTTCTTTGCTGGTAATACGTCTGTTCAAATTTTTTATTTTTCCTGTTTCAGTTTTGGTAGGTTATATGTTTCTGGGATTTATCCATTTCCTCCAGGTTGTCCAATTTGTTGGGATATAGTTTTTCATAATAATCTGCTATAATTGTTTGTATTTCTGTGGTGTTTGTTGTTATTTCTCCTCACTTGTGATTTGGTTTCTTTGGGTCCTTTCTCTTTTTTCTTGATAAGTCTGGCTAGAGGTTTGTCAATTTTATTAATTTTTTCAAAGAACCAACTCCTGGTTTTATTGATCTGTTGTATTGTTTTTTGTTTGTTTGTTTTAGTTTCTATATCATTTATTTCTGCTCTAATCTTTATTCTTTCCTTCCTCCTTCTGGTTTTAGCTTTTGTTTGTCATTCTTTATCTAACTCCTTTAGGTGCAAGGTTGGGTTGTTTGAGATTTTTCTTGTTTCTTTAGGTAGACCTGTATTGCTATAAACTTCCCTCTTAGAACTGCTTTTGCTATGTCCCAATGGTTTTGAACTATTGTGTTTTCATTTGTTTCCATGTACTTTTTTATTTCTTCTTTTGTTTCCTGGTTGACCCATTCATTGTTTAGTAGCATGTTATTTAACCTTCCTGTATTTGTGGTCTTTCCAGATATTTTCTTGTTTTTGACTCCTCGTTTCATTGCATTGTGGTCAGAAAAGATGCACGTCAAAACCTACTTTTAAGGAAGGAACTGACCCTACAACGGAGTTAACATCACTCATACATTTAACTTACACAAATACAACTATTATTGCTCATCAAAAATGTTTAAATGTGAGGCAGAAAATATTTTTAATGTAAATATCATGGGCAATTCTACCTGACATCCTACTCAATGAATATATACCAACTGAGTGTGAAATAAGAAACAGAAACTGTAGTGTTCTCCATTGGTCTGAGTTACTCCTTGCTTCTCATTGAGTGAGCATCTCACCATTCTGAGGGTATTTCAGATGTTAAAGACATGTGATTTTTTACACAAGGCACCTAAATACAAGCCAATGACTCCAACTAGTGCTGAACCAAATAAACAGTCATTTGTTCTAATACTGGAGGACAAAATGTCTACTTTGGACTTACTAAGAAATGGCTTATCAGCCTCCAGTCTGGTACCTTCCAAAGAGATTTTCAGGGATAATTTTATCTGCATGATTTTAACGCACATGCCTATGTGAGGTTTGAATCCATTATATATAGTTCAGTGAGCTTTCTCTTTTGCTGAGTGTTTGCATCTTAACAGGAAATAATAGAATTAATCAGATTATTAAATTATAGACCCGATTTACACCTCAAATATGTAAAAGAAATACAACTATGTATCTTTTTACCATTTTCATCTCTGAGGAAGAACTTGGATGACAAGTTTTTATATGTTTTTTTATAATAGCATTTCTAAATTTACATCAAATAAGCAGCCACTTATTCTACCAAATCCTGGAGGCAGCCCTGATTTTACACACAAATTTCCAAGTTTCTTAAAAAATATGATAATACGTAAAAAAAACTATTTAACCTTTAGTTCTTAGTTTCTTCATCTATAGAATGAGAACATTGCCACTTAGACACTCTCCAAATTCCCATCCTAGCTTTACTCAGTTTATTTTATAATTATTTTAGCTCTGAAATTCTATGATTATTACATCAAGTATGAACTAGATGATGAATATAATTGCACTGTTTAATCTGAGGAGTTTTAACACTTTGCTGTATTTCAGGGTTATCCCCATGAATTAAGATTGCCATAACTATTGCTATGAAAAGATACTAATTGGTAGAGAATTATAGTTTTAGGGCCTAGTGATTTTACTATGAAATAAAAACATACTTTTTTTATGTGCCTTAAGTCCAATTTGAAAGAATAAGAGAAAAAAACCTAGATTTTTAGGATTTTCTTGTACAACATTTGAGCTAAGATTTTGATTGAAAGAATACGTTTTTATAGAAAATAGTAGTTCAATATTGTTGCATCACAGAATCTTAAATAGCATGGTTCATAAATGAAGTAACTTGTTTTTCTGGACTTACGGTCCACTGGGGAGGGGAAGATTGTATTTACTGCCTAGAATGTTTTCATGCTTTTTTATGCCGTATCAGGAATATAACAATTATTTACATTTTGGCTGCATGTTATGGTCAGGGACCTTGTTGAAAAAGAAAAGGGACTGTGATCAGTAAGAGTCTCTGGACTCAGGTGCTGAACAAAAACCAAAGAACGTTTTTAAGCATCCTGTAAGCCTTTTTTCTAGTACTGATGGGTCAGTGTTCCTCTTTTTATCTGTCTTGTTACAAATAATTGTTACAAATAAATTACAATTTATTTGTAATTGTCTTATTATTTGACTATGAGTTTTTTATTAAATAAACTCCACTCCAGCGTGGGGCTCGAACTCAACGACCCCAAAACAAAGAGTCGCATGCTCTACTGACTGATCCACCAGGGTGTTGCTTACTATGATTATTTTTTAAGAGCATTTATCTTTTGTTAGAAAGAGAACTGTAAGCAAACATATGATACTTCCCTACTGGAGAAAAGCTGAGAATAATATTGCTCAACTGGAAACAAGAAAGCTAAAATTGTGGTAGCACTTCCTCCAGGTATTTAGCTCAAGATTAAACAGAGTTGTCTGAAAGTTAACAGGAAAAGAAACTACTTGTGATGTGTTAAAACCACAATCTAAGAAAAAAAAATTCACAATTTCATATTATAGAGTATGAAGAACTAAAGGTCATAGTCAAACTGCTTTAGTAATATTACATAAATATACTTTCCCTCATCTAAGAGAAAAACAACAATGACAAACAAAAAGCACCAAATCCCAATATAAGATGCTGAGTTGCTTGTATTTTGTTTGTTTTTGTTTTCATTCTTCTGGGGCCATGTGTCTAACAGCAGTGGTACTGTCTTCATATTTGAGACAAAGAATGGTCTTCAGATTTTCTGTGTCTCACTAAGGGACTACAGTCCAAAGTTTAAATTAATCTTAATTATGGGAAACTTTGAACTTATTTTCTCACTCTGGTAAATCTTAGAGACAACCCATAAAAGCCAATTTTAACCACATAAGCTTGCTGAACTATAGATTTGGTAGCATAAATGGTGTTTGCATTCTATTATAGCAGTGTTTCCATGAGATCATTAAACAACCCAAATTTTAACTGGGGATTTCAACTACACTCCTCCTCTCTTCTGAACCACCTCTTCCCTCAGGAGACACTGATAGAAGATTCCAATGAGAGGTAGGATGGAGTAGAAGTCCTGAATGGGGGCTAAAATTGGGAAATAATAGGAGCCTTTTGAGGGTTTCTGAAGGTCTTTGCTTTTAGCATTGCAAAAGGCAGATATAATAATGAGGGCAGTTGCTATGCTCTAGAAGTTCCAGACGTCTAACAATAAGCTTGTCCCTATTAATCATTAATACATGAAAGAGGTTGTGATGGTATATGAAGCCCAGTAAAATTCAATGAATGTATGTTTCTTTCTGTTCTCTCTCCTTCTTCCTTTGCTAGTTATGCCTTTGCCTTTGTCTCTGAGAGTCCTTCTCCACACCTCCCGAGTCCCTGCTCCCTCTCCATATATCCTGCTTTTTCCCAATCTTTTACATTCATTTATCTTTCATTTTGATCTGTCAGGAAAATTTGGGACCACAGATGTGTAGTACACAAATAATAGAACATAATTCAATCTTCATTTAAAAATATTGCCTAACATAGTTCTCTGAAGTAAGGATCTGTTTTATTACCTAACAGAATGCCTAGCACACAGCACTCAAAAATCTGTTGAGGGAGTAATAAACAAATGAATGCTATTTTTGAGGACAGTTGTGGAGTTGAGCTTCTAGGATAAAGAGCAAAATGGACCCTAAAGGGGTAGATTAAAGGATAGATTAGGAGTATGATATGAACTATGACAGTGGTGAAGCAAGTGAATGAACTCACCCCTTCTGTCTCCCTCCTTTAGCACCATGGAAACGAATCAAAGGTAATGTCTACAGGAATCCAGAAGTCCACAGTGGGAATATGATCAAAAAGAGATATAAAAAGACTAGGCATGTGTAAATTGAGAACAAACTTATTAAGAAAATAAGTGAACTTAAAATTTGGCTTTCATTTTGTCTATATTTTTAGGCTTGAATTAGATTAGGTTGCCAATGACAGAAAACCCAATAGATTTCTTATACAGGACAGATTCTTTCTCTCTTATATAAAGGAAGGCAGTCTGATACTGATTTAGAAGCTCCATATAATCAGGTACCCAAAGTCCTTGGATATTTTTCCAGTAACTTCAAGATGAGGCTTCAATCTCTTAAGACTGATGCCCAAGATGGCTGGCTGTTCCATTTCTAGAATCACATCCACATTCCAGACAGAGGAAGAATTTACAAGGAGAATGAACATATGCTTCCTCATTTTAGTGACATTTACTGTGCATACTCCATTTCCTTTTATAATTGCACTGGCCAAAGCTTACTAACTTGGTCACACCTAGATGCAAGGAAAACTGGATAATATTGCTTTATTCTTTTTTTTTTAATATAATTTATTGTCAAATTGGCTTCCATACAACACTCAGTGTTCATCCCAACAAGTGCCCTCCTCAATGCCCATCACCCACTTTCTCTGCCCCACCCCACATCAACCCTCAATTTGTTCTGTGTATTTAAAAGTCTCTTATGGTTTGCCTCCCTCCCTCTCTGTAACTTTTTCCCCCTTCCCTTCCCCCATAGTCTTATGTTAAATTTCTCAAGATCCACATATGAGTGAAAACATACGGATCTGTCTTTCTCAGACTTATTTCACTTAGCATAATACCCTCCAGTTCCATCCATGTTGTTGCAAATGGCAGGATTTCATTCTCATTGCCAAGTAGTATTCCATTGTATATATAAACCACATCTTCTTTACCCATTCATCAGTTGATGGACATTTAGGCTCTTTCCATAATTTGCCTATTGTTGAAAGCGCTGCTTATGAACATTGGGGTACATGTGCCCCTATGCATCAGCACTCCTGTATCCCTTGGGTAAATTCCTAATAGTGCTATTGCTGGGTCATAGGGTAGTTTTATTTTTAATTTTTTGAGGAACCTCCACACTGTTTTCCAGAGCAGCTGTACCAGTTTGCATTCCCACCCACAGTGCAAGAGGGTTCCCGTTTCTCCACATCCTCTCCAGCATCTATAGTCTCCTGATTTGTTCATTTTAGCCACTCTGACTGGTGTGAGGTGGTATCTCAGTGTGGCTTTGATTTGTATTTCCCTGATGATGAGTGACATTGAGCATCATTTCGTGTGTCTGTTGGCCATCTGGATGTCTTCTTTAGAAAAGTGTCTATTCATGTCTTCTTCCCATTTCTTCACTGGATTGTTTTTTGGGTGTGGAGTTTGGGGAGTTCTTTATAGATTTGGATACTAGCTCTTTATCCAATTTGTCATTTGCAAATATCTTTTCCCATTCCGTCGGTTGCCTTTTAGTTTTGTTGATTGTTTCCTTCACAGTGCAGAAGCTTTTGTATCTTGATGAGGTCCGAATAGTTCATTTTTGTTTTTAATTTCCTTGCCTTTGGAGATGTGTAGAGTAAGAAATTACTATGGCTGAGGTCAAAGAGGTTGTCAGACAATAAAATGAAATAAAAGGCATCAAAATTGGCAAAGAAGAAGTCAGACTTTCACTTTTCACAGACAACATGATACTCTACATGGAAAACCTGACAGACTCCACCAAAAGTCTGCTAGAACTGATACATGAATTCAGCAAAGTTGCAGGGTACAAAATCAATGTACAGAAATGGGTTGCATTTTTATATACCAATAATGAAGCAACAGAAATAGAATTAAAGAAACTGATCCCATTTACAATTGCACCAAGAACCATAAAATACCTAGGAATAAACCTAATGAAAGATGTAAAAGATCTGTATACTGAAAACTATGGAAAGCTTATGAAGGAAATTGAGGAAGACACAAAGAAATGGAAAAACATTCCATGCTCATGGATTGGAAGAATAAATATTGTTAAAATGTCAATACTACTCAAAGCAATCTATGCATTCAATGCAATCCCAATCAAAATTGCACTGGCATTCTTCTCAAAGCTAGAACAAGCAATCCTAAAATTTGTATGGAACCAAAAAAGACCCCAAATAGTCAAAGTAACATTGAAGAAGGAAACCAAAGTGGGAGGCATCACAATCCTGGACTTTAGCCTCTATTACAAAGCTGTAATCATCAAGACAGTATGGTACTGGCACAAAAACACATAGACTAATGGAATAGAATAGAGAACCCAGAATTGGACCCACAAATGTATGGCGAACTAATCTTTGACAAAGCAGGGAAGAGTATCCAGTGGAAAAAAGACAGTCTCTCTAACAACAAATAGTGCTGGGAGAACTGGGCAGCAACATGGAGAAGAATGACACTAGACCACTTTCTTACACCATACGCAAAAATAAACTCAAAATGGGTGAAAGACCTTAATGTGAGACAAGAAACCATCAAAACCCTAGAGGAGAAAGCTAGCTTTATTCTTAAAGTGGCAATATGCCCAGCTAAAGATTTAGAGCTTTATTAACCATGGAAGAAACAAAGAACAGACTCTAGGGACAACTAGCCTCCTCTAGCACATTGAAAAATGGATATTCTTGGAAAAATATTAGTAATAAAAAGTTACCAAAGAATTGTTAGAGAAGATTTTCAATATTGTATTATTTTTTAATGTTTATTTTTGAGAGAGAGAGAGAGAGAGAGCGCGTGCGTGCACACGCGCGTGAGCGGGGGAGGGGCAGAGAGAGGGACACACAGAACTCTAAGTAGACTCCAGGCTCTGCGCTGTCAGCACAGAGCCCAATGCGGGACTCAAACTTGCAAAACATGAGATCATGACCTGAACCTAAGTCAGACGCTCAACTGACTGAGCCACCCAGGTGCCCCGATATTGTTTTTTTTTTTTTTTTCAAAGTAATTGTGCCATTTTAAGTGTTTTTCAAAGTGATTGTGCCATTTTATATTTCTACGAGCAAGTTATGAGTTCAATTGCTCTACATCCTCACCATTCTGATTTTATTTTTTTTAGTTTTTTTAATGTTTAGTTTTGAGAGATAGACACACACACAGGGTGCTAGTGGGGGAGGGGCAGAGAGAGAAGGAGACACAGAATATGAAGCAGGCTCCAGACTCTGAGCCTGTCAGCACAGAGCCCAAAGCAGGGCTAGAACCCATGAACCATGAGATCATGACCTGAGCCAAAGTCAGACGCTTAACCAACTGAGCCACCCAGGTGCCCCTTGTATTATTTTTAAAATGTATATTCTACTTAATATTTAAAATCATTGAGGCTAGGTTATGCTTCACATTAAAATTATCTGCAGATACATGGTAAATATTATAACTAGAAGAATTATACAAACACTAAATTTTATTTAAAAGAAAAAAAATTTTAATGTTTATTTTTTGAGAGAGAGCACACAAGTGGGGGAGCAACAGAGAGTGAGGGAGACACAATCTGAAGCAGGTTCCAGGTTCTGAGTTGCCAGCACAGAGCCCAGTGCAGGGCTCAAACTCACAAACTGAGATCATGACCTGAGCCGAAGTTGGACGCTTTACTGACTGAGCCACCCAGGTGCCCCACACATACTAAAGTTTTAAAATTACATCAATACCTGGGGTGCCTGGGTGACTCAGTTGGTTAAGTGTCTGGCTCTTGATTCCAGCTCAGGTCATGATCTCACGGTTGTGAGCCTGGCATCAAGCCTGGCATCAGGCTCTGTGCTGCACAGAGCCTGCTTGGGATTCTCTCTCTCCCTCTTTCTCTGCCCCTCCCCTGCTCATACACATGCATGTGTGCGAGTGCTCTCTCTCTCTAAAATAAACATTAAAAAACAAAAATAAATAAAAAATTAAAATTACATCAATACCTAATAATTTTTATCCTAAATACACATTGTTCAAGCCCAAAACACCAAAAGAAAAAAAAATTGTGTATTTCACAAATGCTGTGCTGAATAGTTGTTTACTTTATATTCTGAGTATGACAAGACTGCTGGTTCAATGTATTGTAACTCTTACTATGTAGCTCCCACTGCTAATATTTACTGATCATTTACTATTTACTGACCACTTATAGCCACTGTGCTTGATTTCATGTAATCCTGTGGCCCTCTAAAGTTGCTATACTATCATTCCCATTGTACAGGTCAGGACATCAAGGGTAAGAGAAATTTAATTTATCCTTGGACCCCAGAGTTGTTGGACTCTAATGACAAGGGTTTTTAGTCATTATACTTTACTTTTTCTTTATAAATGTTTAATAGTATAGTCTATCTGAGTATCATTTTGTATCTACATAGAAACACAGCTGGAATCAATTGTGAGAAGACCATGCTTACTAAATGCTTGTTTATGTATTATGAATGTTTCTCCTGTCCAGATGGCAACCTGATAGTATGAAGGTGTCAAAATATTGGCAGTCAATATTGTAAATTATTTATTTCTAGCAGTTTTCATTTTATCGTATCTTGTTCTTATAGCAAACCCATCAAGTAAGTAACTCATTTTACAGATGAAAATTCTAAGACATGAGAAGATAAAATAATGTGCAGGGGTTGGAATCTAGATTTTTCATTTTAAGTTCAGATTCTTTTCATTTAATTGTGTGCTGCTTTAAGCTCTAGAGATAATTGCAGAAGGACATTTTGGAATGAAAACAAATAGAGGCATCCATCCACAAGTGCACAGTTACAAGTAAACTAATGTTAGTATTCTGTCTATAAGCATCTCCATCAAAACCATCTTTGACAACACCACCTTGCCTTGTATTTGTTTAGGTATAAAGTAGAAGGAAGCAATAGGCTTCTTGAGAGTCTGCTGTCTTAGATCTACTGAATGTGTCTACTACATTCCATTTCTACCGTCGTCTCTCTGGTTTATACCCCAGTTGCCTCCTGACTAGATCATTGCATTATCTTAAATTTAGCTTACCTGCCTTTAGCTTCCGCTCACAACTCAAACCATCTGGGCAATTTCTCCTAATCTTCTAAAATCAAATCTCAGTAACCTCATTTCCCTGCTTGAAACATTTTAATGATTCCTTGACTTCTTCCTTTCTTAATTCAAAGCCCTACTATACTTGTAACATAACTCCACTGTATGTATTTATTGGATTATAAGGCTCCTTAGGACTGGAATTGTGTTTCTTTAATCTTTGAATACTTTGAACTATTTTGTGTGGGTTCTTGCAAAGCACTGTGCTCTCTGTAGATAGTTGCTAAATGGAAATTATTAAATTATTTGATCCTGTTAAGGCCAAAATGTGATTTTTAAAAAATTATAGGGCTGTTATCCTCAAACAGTGGTTATAAAAAGTTTATGTTCTTCCTACCTTTGTCATGACCCTAATCCAACTCTCTCCTTCATTAAGGGGCTTGGGTAGATAGAAGAAAAGGTTTGCAGTATCTCCTCACTAAGATTGAGGCCATCTTCCAAATAACATTCTTTTCTATTTTAGCATGCCTACATATGTATCTGTCTTCTCACCTGTTGATATAGTTTTAGGGAAATGTTTACTGATCTTATACCCCTCCTTAATTCTTATAATTCACCCAAAGAGATTCAGTGCTGGAAAAGATGGGCCATTTCTTACCCCTAGAATTTTTGGTTTAATAAAGGAGACTGGCTAGCCCATTAGCTTTGACAGTGCAGAGATAAGTGCTGTGACAGAGGAAGTGCATAAGGGGAACATCTAACCTGCAGAGAGGGGTTGAGGAAGGCTTCTCTAAAGCAATGACTTCTAACTTCAGACTGAAGGTGAGACATGGGCCGGGGTCAGAGGGAAGAGCAGGTACAGAAGTCCAAGAATGATTCCTTTGGGTGACTGTCAAGTTAGGTAAACTTGTGAGGCTGAAGAGGAAGGGGAGCGGTTAGCCTCACTACCTCTTCCTTAGATGTACAGTTTCCTTTGCTGTGTTCATCTCGCACACTTGTGAAAGTCCGTGCTTTCACCACTTTTGCCACTACTCAGAAATCTTTTAGGGTTCCATTATTGCCTCCTACTTTGTCCAGTCTCCTCCTTCACTGGTTTTCTAGGCTCCCTACAACCGACTCTTATTTCCCACCGCTTACTAACTTATCCTCCTGCCAGAGCCAAAATAGTCTCCTTATAGTCTCTTGAGTTCCTGCAGCTTGTTTTCTCCTCAGTTGCATTCCCCTCTAGCTGCCTTTTAAGACTTTACTGATAGTTTCTACTCCTGAATATTTGCAGTTTGTGGCATGTCATTTAATGCATAATTATATGTTGCCCAGTATTGTCTTCTGTTTCCCAGTCTTTTATTATCAACTCGATTGTAAGTCCCTGAGGGCTGGCTCTGAAACTACATTTCATTTTATTTTATTTTTAATAACATTACTCAATTATATATGGAATGTTAAATGAGGAAGTACACTATGCTGAAATCAATAGCATCTTCACGCAAAAAGATTACAGAATTGCACTCAAATGATAGTGTAGGATAGTTTGAGCAAATAGAATAAATTCTAGAGTTCTCCTCACAATTTGAACACTCCCCTGAGAACTTCTGACAGTTTTTAAAACAGCATGATTACTACATGTTTTGTTCTCATTTTACAACCAATGAATGTAAATTTGAAAGTATGCTAAATGAATGTAAAACTTTAACAACACATATGTATATACTTTCTGAATTTGAAAATTAAAGAAGTTTAAAAAACAGTAAATTAAAATCATTAGTGGCTTTGGTAAAAATTAAATATTTGAACTACATCTCTTCAGTTTTTAATACATTTTCAATTACATCATTGTCATGGGAAAAGAATCAGTAAGGCAAGTGTTAAAATCATACATAAGGGAGCATCTGCCTTCCATGGTCAGACACTGCTTATACTTCAACTGGAAGGTCCCAGAACTGTATACCTATCTCCCCTGTCTGTAAATCTTCCTCGGGCCTCCTCCATGGAAACAATCTATTTTTTAAATGTCTAGTAGAAAGCTCAAGACAGCCCCTTCCTCAGCTGTCAGGACTGTGAACAGGAAACCTTTTCCTTCTGCTGGTCTCAGCCCCAAGTTGTCCCAAAGTTCCAGCAGTCTCTCCTGAGTCCAGAGCAATATGTCCTCACTCTGGACAATGCACTAAAGTTCTGTAGTTGCATTTGTAACTGTTGAGAGATGGAAAGGAAAGGGCACTGGATCCGAAGGCACACAGACTTACTTTTGACCCATAGCTCTGCCACTTTTCAGTTTCATGACAAGTTTCTTCTTGGGTAACACAGGAGTGAGATCCATCTCACAAAGTTGTTGTGAGAAATTGCCAAGTCACTCTATGTGAAATTTGTGGACTGTAAAATTCTTTATACGTTTTACTTTTTATTCCACAGTCCATATGTAGAGTCATATTCAGTATATAACATGAGATTTTATGGTTCTTTCCAATACTTGAGGATCTTGAGAACTTCAGACATACATTCTTCCTGTGTGACTTATTGCTTTCTAATCCACGTTGGTTATTTTTATTTTTTATCTCATTCACTTATTCTTACCTACCCTATCCTCAAACTCATGGATGAAATCATTTTAGGCAACTAAGAAAAGAATATTTTGAGACATGAAAAAAGTTCAGTTGCCTCATCTATAGAAACACTAAAGAATTCTCCCACTGTCTTTTTTCCCATTATACTCTGCATGCATAAGAACACATTATTAGCAGTCTGTATCTTTATATAAATGCTCTGGACATAGAGCACTGTTCATGCCTCCGTGGACATTTCATAGTCCTAAGTAGTTTTCTGATATCCTTGCTTATCCAGAACCTATTCTTCTTCTTCTTGATTTTCATATCTCTCATTAGACCCGATTCTCCAATCACAGGGACCCTAGCAATGACTTCTTGTCAAGTACTAATGCTTAGATTCTGAGAGTCCCAGAGCTAGGGATCTTGTTCATGCTAATACAAGACCAAAGAATGGAGAATCAGAGGAAGCAGACATGTGAGTCTAAGTCCCAATTGTCAGGAAGAGCTACAGCCAAGTTAAAAGGCCATTTTATTAATGTTAACCTGCCACCCGTGCTGGGGTGGGATGGGAAGGATGGCATGGGGGGAGGGCAGTCCAACATTCTGAGGGTAGTTAATGTCTAAGAACTTGTGTTATCTGTCACTCTTTGACTGTATCTAAGAATCTTACTTTTAGTCATCAGTGGCTAGGAAAAAGTCTTTCTAGGACACACAGCTCTGTTATCCTTAGAAATAGTAGCTCTCTGAAATTCCTTGTAGCATTTAGGACCTTTCTTGCTACTTTATTTCCCCCATTTACTGCTTATATTATTGCAGATGTTCTGTAGTAAACAATTTTCTTAAGCAGAGAAGATAGAAAAGTATCCTGAAATCATAATTTTTATACACTAAATCTCTGTTTCGGAGTAGGCATGAAACGGTAAGAATTTTAGACTATTAAGTGAACAATTTAGAATCTAAATCTACATGAGATAGTTAATGTACATTTTTCAAAGTAATCTTCAAACTCTGCTCAAAGATGTCTTTTCTTTTTTTAAATGTTTGTTTATTTTTGAGAGAGAGTATGAGCAGGGAAGGGGCAGAGAGAGAGGGGGACAGAGGATCCGAGGTTGGCTCCTTGTGGACAACTGTGAGCCTGATGTGCCGTCCAAACTCACGAACTGTGAGAACATGACCTGAGCTGAAGTCAGACTCTCGTCAACTGAGCCATACAGGCGGCCCCAAAGATACCTTCTCTAATGTCACCAATATCCACCATTGTGCAATTCCAGCATCATTTTTCATTTCTTCAACTGCAGGTCTTTTGGAATGGTTGGGGGGTTATTTTTTGATACAAATAGCCATGGCTTAGGGGACTTTTTAAAAGGATCTCATTGTCCAACACACTGCTCCCATGGACTGTTCCTTTTCCTGTGTGAGGTCCTGGGACTGAGAAATTTTTAGGTAGTGGATTCTCTGTTTCTGTGGTATGTGCTGCCCAGTTTTCCATGTGGCATCAATTAATACTGCTTTTAAGAAATGCCTTTTTGTGACCCAAGGATACTGTAAGTAAAACTATGCTGTTTAACCCTGTTTTACTCCAGTATTTGCCTGCTCAAGTCTCTGGAAGAAAGACCATTTTACTTTTTGCTGTATGGTGTTATATAGTAGAAAATCATCAGAATACTTAATTTAACATGCATATGTACAGTGTACCAGCGGACTTCAGGGTCAGATCTGGTCCCTAGAACAGAAAAGTACAAATTAGCCCTGCTATTAGAGTTATGCTTCTCCCTCCCATTCTCCCCTCATCCCAAAAAGTTATCTGTACGTGGAATTTTTTATCATTATACAAGAAGATGAATACAATAGATACGTAAGAAAGTAAATACCACCCACCATAATCCCATTTCCTGGAGAGAAACACTTTATCAGTTTGATTTTCAGATGTAATAAAATTTATATAATCCAAAGGTATAACTTCTAGAAGAAAACAGGAAAAAAAATCTTTGTGACCTTGGGGCAGGCAAAGGTTTCTTAGAATATACAAGCATAAAAAATTAAAGAAAAAAAATTGATAAATTGGATTACATCAAAATTAAAAACTTTAAAATCTATGCTCTTCAAAAGACACCATTAGGAAAATGAAATGACAAGCCATAGACTGGAAGAAAATATTCACAACCACATGTATCAAACAATTTGTATTCAAAATGTATAAAGAATACTTACAACTCTGTAACAAGAAGACAACAACCCAATTTTTAAAAATGGACAAATGAGGGGTGCCTGGATGGCTCAAGTCAGTTAAGCATCTGACTTCAGCTCGAGTCATGATCTCGCGGTCTGTGAGTTTGAGCCCCACATCAGGCTCTATGCTGACAGCTCAGAGCTTGGAGCCTGCTTCGGCTTCTGTGTCTCCCTCTCTCTGCACCTCCCCCACTTGTGCTCTGTCTCTCAAAAATAAACAAACATTAAAATAAATTTTTTTAAGTGGACAAATGATTTGAACTGAGACTTCATTTAAAAGATATATAAATGACTAATAAGCACATTGAAAGGTGATCACTATTAATAGTTACCCAAGATAGGCAAGTTAAATCCACAGTGAGATATTACTACATTAGGGCTTCTTAACCTCAGCACTTAAAGTTTGGGCCAGATAATTCTCTGTTGTGAGGGGCTGCCCTATGTGTTCTAGGCTATTTGGTAGCGTCCCTGGCCTCTACCAGCTACATGCCAGTAGCAAACCACCCACCCACCAGCTGTGAAAATGAAAAATGTAACCTGATGTCAAATGTTTCCTAGGGGGCCAAATCATCCCCAGGTAAGAACCACCACACTATACCACTAGATAGCCTAAAATAATATTTATCATGCTAACTGTTGGTGAAGGTGTATAACCACTGGAACTCTCAGACGGCTGGTAGTAATATGAAAATGGTACAACCACTGTAGAAAATGGTTTGGCAGTTACTTAAAAAGTTAAACCTATATTTATTATGGGAATCAGCCATTTCTCTCCAAGTCAAGAGAAATGAAAGCATATGTTCACATAAACTGTTCAGAATCCTTAGAGAATGTACTCTTTATTCTACATAGGTGAGAATTTACCCATGAAGTGAAAATCTCAAGTACAAGGAACCTTTCTTTGTTGACTATATAGTATTTTACACACTTCCTTCTAGGATCATTTTGCTTTTTCCTGAAAGGAAGCTCCCTCAATGAAGACTTATTGGTGGTAAACTTACTTTTTATCTCTTAAAATGTGTTTCTTGCATTAGCTTTCTCAATAGACAGTTTCATATATTAATACAATTGAAGAGTGGCCATTTTCTCTCTCAGTGCTTTGAAGATACTATTCCATTGTCCTCTGACTTCCATTGTTAAAAAATAGTCCATTTAGTATCCCTTTGTAGATAATCTGACTTTTCTCTTGGATAACTTTTAAGGTCTTCCCTTTTTCTTGGAATTTTTCAGTTTTACTATATGTCAAGATATGAATTTCCTTTCTGTTATTCTGCATGGGATTCATTGTGCTTCCTGGAAAAAATGAGGATTGGTATCTTTAATCAGTTCTGGAAAATTCTCAGTCATCATCTCTTAGAATATTGCTTTTCTCCTTCTAAATATATGTATACAATATATCATTACTACATATATACTATGTAATTATATGTATACATTACACCTTCTATTTCATTCTCCATGTCTTTTCTTTTTCTTTTATATTTTTGATCTCTTTGCATTGTATGCTACATTCTGAGTTATTTCTTCAGATTTACTTTCTAGTTTGCTAATAATTTTCTCGTCAGCTATGCTGAATATGCTGTTTATCAATTGAGTTTTAAGTTTTAATAATTATAAAATCTGTATTTGATTCATTTTTAAATCTGCTTATTTTTTGATGGTTTCTTGTTCCTCACCCATACTTTGCACTTCCTTTAAAATAATAAAAGACATATAAAACTGGTATTCTGTATCTATAATTCTAACACCTCAAGTCTTACAGGTCTGAGTTAAGTGATTATTGTTTCTTCTGACCCTTACTAATGGTGCCTTTTTCATGGTATATTTTATTACTGTAAGCTCCTATTCATTAGAACTTTATCTTCTGGGATGATCTATATATCTGATTGGAGCCTGGGAATATAACCGACCCCCTTTAACTGAATCCTCGCATTAGTTTTTGTTTAAGACCAGAAGGGTAATAGTAAGTTAAAGCCCCAACTTCTCATGTGCAAACCATTGTGTGTTTATGAATTTTCAGGGGATATTTCATCCCACCAAGAACAAAAGTTGAAACAGGCAAATTTTCTATCTCCTTTTGTAGATGGGGTATTTTTCCTAGTTCATTTGTTCATTGGTAGTATAACTTCTTGGGGTTTGGCTTTATAATCAAGTCTCTGGTTTACCCCCCAGTTTCCCAAGTCCTAAGCTTTGTCTTCTCTTCCCATGCTATTGCTCTAGGTTACAGGATCCATAACTACCAGCCCCAGTAATTGTTACCTCTCTGGATTCCTCCTATTGGTCATTTTTTACTTCTAAGGATTTCTGTTATTTTGCCAGCTCAGCCACTATATTTTTTATAGAAATATTGGTAGGTGTTTTGTCCAACATGAGTAAGAATCACTATTATGGAGGTTAGTTATTACCCTAATCTGTCAGAGAGTGGTGCTGTCAGAGCTCCTTAAGGCTTAGGACTAAGAATCTTTGTAGTAAATGGCCTCCTACTATCATGCTGTCCAAGTTCTTATTTCTGCTTTTTAGAATTTTTATGACTATTCCCTTGTGATTAAATGGTTGGCCATCATACTTCCTCTGCTATCAATTTAAACAGTAGTCCCTATAAATTACTGTGAACTTAGAAACTAGATAAATAAGCTTGTTGTAATTTTGCACAAAGTAAAAGTTAATTGTCTTTAAGAGAGGTGGGCCAAAGGTTTTCCTCCAAGTATAGTACATACTCTTTAATGTATAAACTCTGTGGCATCTATTTTATGTCTTTTTTTGCTTGTTCTAGATTCTGTTCTTGAGATTGACCCCAAAAAAAGTCAGTTTGGTTATAATGAAGTATTTCTATGTCAATAGTCTATAATCATCAGCTATTTTGGCCAAATTTTTAAATGTGGGAGGAAACAGCGCAAGGGGGGTGTGTGTGTGTGTGTGTGTGTGTGTGTGTGTGTGTACTTAAGCAAGCATTGGATTTAATCCTACCACACAAATCACTGTGAATTCTTTTTTTTTTTTTTTTTGAGTAGGCAATACAGTATTTAGCCAAAGAGAAAAACTGCAGTATTTTCTTGTTTTAGGTCGATTAAAGTGACTATTCCTTTTTTACTTGAAAAAGTCTTTAAGTTTATATTTAAATTCTAGTTAATAAAGTGACTTTAATAATGATTATGGGCCAATTTGTCTTCATTTATGTTTTTGTTTTTTTTCCTTTTACATAAAATGTTAAATTTATGCTAAAAGATAATTTTACTCATTTAACTATTTTGATGATGTTTTAGTTAGACTCAAGCCTACAGCTTTCTCTTTGGTGTCATGTGTACAAATCTTACAATATAATGAAAATGTGTTTTCAAATACTTGTGTCATGTGCTGGTAGTTATAATTTCAAAGCATGATTAACATACTTCCACTCCCCAGATCTTTGCATCTAGAACAGAATGTACTCTCAACATAGCCCAAAAGGGGCATATAAATACTCTGAGGTTATACTTTAAAACAGTGAACACAACATAAGTACATCCACAAATAGTAATTATAAACTATATCCAAAACATAGTGCATGGTATTTTGTAGATTAAGAGACAGTATTAGTGTGGTAAATTGTCAAGTGGTAGAAGATATTCCTCATTCAGCATGACAAAATTTACAAAATTTTGTAAAGGTTCAGAGGGGACTGGAAGTAGGTAAATGGAATAAAGGAAACTGGGATCTGATTTACATATATAAGAAAGGCAGTAGCCAGGGAGAAGGGATATTGAGAGATGCTATGGAGCATATCCTATTTTGGCAGTAGGCTCAGTCGGGAGCCAGTTCAGATTTCCTGGAGAAGAATGATGTTCTAAAGTTTTTTTGGGTGGGGGCAGTCCACAGAGGGTGGGATGAACAGTCAGTCATAGAGAAGAGATTACACGTAAGGTAGGAAGGGATTAAGAGAAAAGTTCATGGTCCCTTGACCTCTTTCCTGATGGATACACAATCACTGGAATATTAACAGTGGAAAAAAAAAAACCCAACTAAAACCATTATCAGGCAGCATTATGGTATAGTAGAAAGAATATACCTTTGGAGTCAGGCTTGAGTTCTAATCTTTACTTAAGCTGCTTGCTTGTTATGTGACCTTGGGTTAGATACTTTCTCTGTTTCCTGTTTCAAAAATGAAAAGAGCATCTACCAAAAGGGTTATTATGAGGGTTGAATGAGTTAAAATGAATTAAATATTAAATGAGTTAAAACATATGTAAAATGCTTTAGAAGAGTACCTGATACATACTAACAACAATATGTGTTAGCTATTCTGTTAATATTATCAAATCTGAAACCACGAAGTATAGCATATATCTGCTTCTAGAACCAAATCTGGGACTAAAAATCTGAGTTATTGGTTTTAAAGCTCCTCATCAATTGGTACACAATTACCTAACTGCTACAATAACTATCAGATGTTCACCATAATACACAATCCTGCTTTCCAAGCCTTTTGACCTCTTTGCGTTTGTAGTTTAAGGCATTCTTCAGTCCAGGTGCCCCTTTAGAAGCAAAAAGACGTAGTGGGTCTAACTATAAGCAATTACAAAAAGAAGAGGGAGGAAAAAGGAAGATGTGAATATTGTTCTCAAAGACCAACCGAGGGGGGAAAAATACTTGTTTAATAATGCTTAATTAATATTGATTGAATGAATGTTGAATAAACTGGTCCAATATATTCATACATATAGAGGTTCATGAATTTAACCAAAAGATACACAACCAATCCCTGGTGTATAGAAATATGAGTATTAAGTAATTGATGAAACTTCCAGTAACATTTGGGTGGGTACTGTTTAAAAATATTAAGATTTAAGGGTTCAAGGAAAATATGAGCTTGATGTAAAAGTGTGTCTTTCCCAAATAATGTATTGAAACTACCTTTTTCTTTCTTTCTTCTTTTCTTTTTTTTTTGCAGAAGGCATCTTTATTTTTTTTTCTTCCAAATTTTTATGTAAATTCTAGTTAGCATAGAGTATAATATTGGTTTCAGAAGTACAATTTAGTGATTTATCATTTACATATAACACTCAGTGCTCATCCTAACAAGTGTCCTCCTTAATACCTATTATTCATTTAGTCCATCCCCCACCCATGAAACTACCTTTTTCTTGATTCAACATAGCTTTGTTATCTGTGACAATTGAGGATAGAGGAACAGAATGAAGTGAGGGTATTGCCAATAAACCCAGAACTAGTCTTCAAATATTATTTAATCCCCCCCCCCCACCTTCCTTAGGTATATAGAATACAATGAACTGTTGAGGGGAAGTATACATACATACATTTTGGACAGCATCTTACAGTATTAGTAGCAAACCTCCTATGTCTTACAGTACAGGAAACAATTGATATGACAAGTCAAGCTGATCTACTTAAAATAATTATTTTTTAGGGAACTAAAACCAGCAAATGGTTTAAGCAGCACTTGAAGAAAAAACAAAAGGTGGTTCTTGAAGGTTTTTACAGAAAATATTGGTAACTGCTTTAGAATATAGATTTAGCAAGCCAAAAGCAAAATGAGGAAAACTATCAAGTATCGTTTTACAATGTTTATGTGTCTCTATTGCAAGTAACACTCTCAGTTTAAGCAAATAACGGAGGTTAGCACTAAACATTACAGTGATGAAGTATGTAAGTCTTTGAAAATCTCTTCTAAATCCTCAGAAAATTTTCTTCTCAGGAGAATATGTATTGAGTGATAAAGAGGAAGCATTGCATAGAATAGCACTATGGGGTCTGTTCAGTTTCCTTGCTTGCTTTGAAGGTTATATTTATTTGTATGTGACTGTCATGCTCATATTTTTGGATTTGGACAATAACATTTCATTGTTGGCTGTACCCCGCCCCATGAATTTTGGAAATTGAGTATTAGGGAATTTAAAAAGAGAAGAATTTTTTCTTATGGATATTTCCACCCTTATCCTCTATCTACAAACAAGAAAGAAAATTTCCCAAAAAATTCTATATTTTATTACACTAATATTTTAAAGGTGACTTTAATGTATACAGTATCTGGCACAGTAAGGATAAAAACAAAATTATCACTGTTATTAAAATCTATTTTTTTAAGGATTGGTGAAAAGATTTTAAATCTTTGTTACTTTTAACTGAGGACAGTATATCCTGTCTTATCACAGTGCTCTGCTCTGACACTATATAACTTTTTTAAAAAAACATTGAAGGTTGGACCTCATTGGTATCTGGAGTGGTTGAGTCCTGATCTGTCTGCTTTGTGGTTGGCTGACAGCTGTTGCTAAGCTTGTTTTTTTTGTTCTTAGAGTTAAAAGTTGAGTGTGACCTATTTGAAATGCACCCTGCTTTTGACTCTGCTTTGCTCTTTTTCCTGGATCCACATACTTTTTTTTCTGATGTCTTTTGAAGTTTATATATTTTTCAAACCCACAAATTTGTAAATTTAATATACATTATTTTAGGGTTCTAAGGTTTTAATTGTATATTTGTAATGTTCAAGTTAAAGTATTGTGGTTTAGTTTTTTAAAATTTTGTTGAATACTTGAAAGTTGAAGTTTCTGACCTAAAAGTAAGTTCTTATTGTAAAGAACACATGTATTATTTAAGAACTTGCCTATCACAAACACAAAAGATGTAATATCTTCATTGTTAATAAAAACCATCTCAAAGTACTTCATTGTACTTTTGCTTCATTGGACATTTCTTAGGTCAAATTTTTGTGATTTAGGATAAAAGCTATTGGTCACACTGGCATGTGTGTCACTGAAGGGTAAGATTGACTTTATTCATGTTTTTTGGAGAAGGGCTAGAAGGATTGATAATCCTTTCACAGTTATAGACCAGATGCAGGACAGACTAAATATAAGTTCTAATGGAAGGCAAGTTTGGTTTGTAATTCAGTAGACTGTCATAAACCATTGTGATTCTAAGAGCCTTTTCTCTTTAAGGCTCTATTTAACATTGGTGGGAATGAGATTTTGAGCTAAATCCCCCCCTGCATTCTGCTGGAATCAGCAGAAATCCATGGATCATTCTCTGAACCTTAAAGCCTGACCCAAGCCTGGGGGAATAATGTAGGGAGCTACAGACTAGCATGGATCCTCCAAACCCACTATGAGTTCTAGTGGGCCGATCCGGAGATATGGTGTATATATAAGGCAGTGATACTCAAATGTGTTACTAATTTTTTTTTGTCAGCGTAGTCTTCAGTCAAACAGTATTACCAGAGTTATGATATATGCAATATATAAAACTGGCATGTTATTAATGGTCTTTAAGTTCAAATAAATAAAGTTAAATTATTAAGTCAGTGAGAACAATGAGGCTATTTTATGTTTTAAACAAATTTGAAATTAAGGGCTATGGATTATGACTGCAGTATTATTTCTGTACTTTTTTTTAATGTTTATTTTTGAGAGAAAGCATGAGTGGGGGGAGGGGCAGACAGAGGGGGGTACAGAGGATCTGAAGCTGACTCCACGCTGACAGCAGCCAGCCTGATGCGGGGCTCGAACCCACAAACCGTATGATCATGACCTGAGCCACAGTCAGATGCTCAAACGACTGAGCCACCCAGGCGCCCCTCTGTATTTTCTTGTATGCATAATATCCAGGTAATCTGGATTCACACAGCAAAGCACCCTCACTGTACCTTCGCTGTAGCAGTCCACTCACTGCTAGTTTTACTCCAGCACATGCAGAGACGCACGAATTTTTTTAAAGGCTGGAACACATTATACCCTTTCTAATCACTGACACATTTACAAAAATGTTCAAACATATGCTCACAGAGACGGTGAAGGAAACTTTACTTAGTCCAGGAACTGAATTATTAAATTACTATTAGGGTGGTTCCCAATGCATTTAACGTTGATTTACATTTGTAGTTTGCCTTGAAAAAGAAAGTTTAAATTTAATATTTTATAATAACTCTAAAGAACTTGTAAGGAATGGATCCTAAGAAAAACAATTTGAAAACCACTGATAATGCAACAAACAAGCCTGGTGTAGGAGGAGGCCAGATTCTAGTTAGCTTAAAGCATATAACTCTTGATAAAATCAGGAATTATATTAACAGAGCTGAAATAAAAGTTTGAGAGAATATGAAGTTCACCTGCCCTTCATTTTAAATTTGAGGGGGCTCAAACTGGAAGGGCTGTTAAGAGATTTATAAACTGGGTTTCTGTTTTTTGTTAGTCTCTTTGTTTCAGGACTGGGCAGTAAACTAGATGACTCCCCATTTAATGCTCCCTAACAGAGTCCCAAGCTATCTGCCAATCTGTGTGACTTATGTGAGAGGTGTAAGTCTAAATAAAATAGACACCCAAACTCAAATTAAGATATTTCTGCCTGTTCATAGGATTTAAGAAATTAAATGCATATAATTTGGCATTCAGTAAATATCTATAAATAATGATTGAATGCTAAGTGCTTACATAATATTAAGATTTCTGTTAATTGCTAAAATAATAGCATTGACCTCTGTACATAAACCTATGCCAAAATGTACTTTTCAGATTAGAGTTACAACAAATTAAGAAAGAATACTGCCTTCTCCAATTTGTAATATCTGAATAAAATCCTGTGTTAGTATTTCTCAATTGTTTGCCAAAATTTAGGAAAACCATATTTTTCTGTTATTACAAATGCTCTTGAATTATGTTCAAATTTAAGCTCATGTAAAAACAATTTTAAAATGGCATTCTCTCTGGGTTTTTTGTTTTTGTCTTTGTTTTTTAGTATTTTTAGCTATACAGAAAGATAGTAGTGATAAGTAAAAATAAACATCTCTGTTGAACTACATTGGCCTGAACATATACGTATTCTGTGTACAAAGGGGAAAATGGCCCAGAGGTGCAGTGAGGATTTTGGAGGGCAGAAGAACAGATGGGAAAGTTCAGTGAATGGCGTTTTATTTCTAAGATGCTTAATAACATGCAGGTAGTCTCTAGATGTGGCCTTGTACGTTGTGACCAGGTTTTACAATTTAACACCCTCTTGGAAAACTAGAGATCTCAGAAGGAGGCAAAGAAAGAAGGTAATTTAAAGGATTAAAGGACCCACAACTAGAGATTATTACAGGGATGGGGGGCCTGGGTGGCTCAGTCGGTTAAGCATCCGACTTTGGCTCAGGTCATGATCTCACGGTCCATGAGTCTGAGCCCCAAGCCCGGCGTTGGGCTCTGTGCTGACAGCTCAGATCCTGGAGCCTGCTTTGGATTCTGTGTCATCCCCCCACGCCCTGCGCCTCCCCTGATCGTGCTGTATCTCACTCTTTCAAAAATAAATAACTGTTAAAAAAATTAAAGATTATTACAGAGGAACTGAGTGGGGGTCTTTGAGTTCTATAAGAAAAGCACATATGTAGATCCCTATTCACTACATGCTAGTAATAATCATAGTGGGGGTGGGCAGGAATAGGGAGGTCAGGATAGTTGTTACAAATAAAAAAATAAAAATAACCTGATTAAAAGATTTTAGGAGCACCTGGCTGGCTCAGTCAGAAGAGCATCTGACACTTGATTCTTGATCTCTTGGATGTAGAGACTAGTAAGAAAAAAAAAGAATTTTTAAAAAATTATAGGTTACATACTAAAACCAGTTCTTGCCTTGTGCCTACAAACAGAAGTACTTTGAGAATTAAAATATATATATATTTTTTTCACATATGTTTTTAGGTAGAGTTGAAATCCAGCTCCTCAAAAAGCATTTTAAAAATTATACAATACAGTAGTATATGTGCACAGAGAAATATTTTCTACTTGAATATGTCATATATTTAGTATCATTGGTTACCTTTTTTTTTTTTTTTGAGTTTGTATCACTTCCTTTTTCTCTTTCTTTAAAGCTACAGTAGTAGTTCCTACATACATATGGGATAAAGTCCAAACTCTCAATTTCCCACCACACCTGAACCTCAACCTATTCCAAATTATACCAATTCCTTCTTATTTAACTCAACAATAATGCTGAAAAGTAATTCACCTGTAAAAATTGTAGCATTTTTGTATGAGTTCTCCCATTTAATTTTGAGATCTCAACAGACACTTTCTTTCCTATCATTTCACCTTAGGCCTAAAGGTGTTTAAAGCCAAATTTGGTTACAGAATGTTCATGAATCTTGTCAAACAATGGTATGTATTCAGGCAGTATCTGACTTGTAAGTACCTGCCTGACTTAACAAATGAACCAAATACTCCATTGCCCAAACCTATATAGCTAGCTTAGCAGTGCAAGCAAAGAAAAATCAAAGAAGCTTGGGAATATCTGTGGATTCCCAAGAAGAAGATGAGGAGAAACTATGAAAAACAGTAGTTGCTTTAGCAAAGCTGAACCCAAGGACAAGCTGATTCCCAAGCACAGCCTGCCTGCCTGGATAGTGGACCCAAAACCTCCAAAAATGTTTGTCTAGATGGCCCAAATCTTTCATAAACTTAATATCATTATTGAGGTAAGTTGTTTTTTTTTTTTTAATAGAAAAATCTCTGTGAAGTTCATTCATTATATACTTATTGAGGGTCTGCCATGTGCTAGGCACTTGGGCATTGGAAATACAGCAGTGAGCAAAAAAGACAAACATTCTGATTTTACAAAGCTTATATTCTGTTGAGTCAGACTAAATAAATTACTATGAGATATCAGTACCTCCTACAATGAATAGTATGAATTGGTTTTAGGAAGACTGCTTTCTTCCTAGCACTTAACCAGTTATTCTAAGAGGAATAGGGTTGGTATGAGGACCTTTTAGTAGACTTAGGTAGAGTCTTAGGGTAGATTTAGGTGAGTTCTGTAGTGAAGGAGCTCTAGGTAACATGAGGTCACCAAAGGCCTGGGAAAAGACACCAGGAGGACAGGGATAGAGTAGAGGAGATAAGCTCTCAAAGACCAAGCTCACTCATTCCATGATTTTATTTTTTAATGAGATCTCATCCTGAGTATAAGAAGGGAAGATAAATTTTTTCTTCTTCATTCCCTCTTTTCTTGTCCTCAGAATCAAGAACTATGACTAATACTGGAAACTAGAGTGTTTTATGCTAAGCAAAATTAATCAGAGAAAGACAGATATCATATGGCTTCACTCATATGTGGAATTTAAGATACAAAACAGATAAACATAGGAGAAGGGAAGCAAAAATAATATAAAAACAGAGAGAGGGACAAACCATAAGAGACTCTTAAATACACAGAACAAACTGAGGAGCTGTGGGGGTGGGGTGGGCTAAATGGGCAATGGGCATTAAGGAGGACACTTGTTGGGATGAGTACTGAGTGTTATATATAGGTGATGAATCACTGGATTCTACTCCTAAAATCATTATTGCACTATATGGTTAACTAACTTGGATGTAAATTAAATTTTTTTAACTTTTTTAAATAAGAATGGTGAGAGCTTAAGAAAGAACTGAGACTAATACATAGTTATCAAAATTTGTAAATTATTCATTAAAAGAAGCAACCCAGCTTCTGCTGCTTTGGATTCAGATAGACCTGGGTTCTAATCCTTAAAGGCAATTTACTACTTTTATAATCTTGGATGATTTACCCATGCTTTATGAATTTCTGTTTTATAAATTTGAAAATAGGAATAATTATCTGCTTTATATATGTCAATTGCTTCAGTGTCTAATGGGTAGGAGTAAGTAAGTTACTGGTCTTATTAACCTGGAAAACCTGACCACAATTTAACATGCTTGTTCTTTAGGGGAAAGTGATTTTCTAATTTAAAGCTACTGACATTGTTTGGAACACTGCTTGTTTACAAATGTGGGTGATGGCCTATGTTTCTAAAACCCTATTAGAGATTTAAAATTGTGCATTTCTAAAAGAAGAAGCCCTAAAGGAAAGAATAAGGCAAAGATCTGTCAACATTCTTGCTCCTTTATAAGTGATAAAATTCTAAAAATTAAATTGAAGAAGTGAGAAAAGTAGAGGACAAATAAGAGAACAATGTAAAATTAAAGTTCAGTGCTAAAAGGATCTCAATGTACTCAAAACATGTCGAAAGGAAAAAAAAGTGCTTAGCAGACAAGCTATATATATAAAAACAGGAAGATATGAGCTGGAGGAGAAAAATCTTGACAAAATTAGTAAGCAGAAGTAATCTTATAAACCAGCATTCATTCTAAATAAAATGTTTTAAATGACAATAGGACATTTTTCAATAATGCTTTAAGCCCACTCTTAAAGGAGTTCTTTGGCTTAATGGATGAAATCACTGCTATGTGTGTTTTCTAACCAATTACTAAATATAATTCCTTTCTACTGAATAGATCTACAAATCTGTGGTACTTTAATTCCTTTGGTTAACGGGAAAATTCAAGGTTTAATATGTGGTCCATAAGTGTGATTATGCCTTTTGGCCTGATAAGTATTCATTCTACTAAAACGTATCTATTATTTTCCATGAATTAACTATATTTTCAAAAGTCTAATGGATGTAAGGAAGTCACTTAGGAGAACAGCTAATTTGAAATTTATTTCCTCAATTTCAAAAATAAGAGTATGAGGCATGATTTCCTTTCTCAAGAAATGTATTATTGTTGGAGAGACAAAATCTACCTTCATCCCTACACTTTGCTTCATTCCCATTGTTCTTCAGACCTCCCTGTTGCCTTGCCACAATTGCCTCAACAGCCTTCCTAACCATCTTTCTGCCTCTAATTTTGTCCCTTCCAATATAATTTTTTAAACCTTAGCTGAAATGCAAGTCTGATGTCTTTCTACTATTTAAAACTTGCAAGAACTCCACAGTACTCTTAACAATGAAATTTACATTCTTTAAAATAAAGCTTGAACAAGGTCCCTCCTTACTGTTGATTTTTTACTTGAACTCTATCACTGTCTTCTTCCAGACCCAATAAACTTCCTTTATTCTGCTTCCCTATTTGGACCATTCTCTCTCTCCCTGGCCTCTGGGCCTTTGCACATGCTGTTTCCTTTGTTTAGAACTCTGTCTCTATTCTCTCAAGTCCCCTCTCCTACCTCCCCCAACCCCCAATTTCTTGCCAAAGCCTCTCCACTAATCCTATAAGTCCCAGCTCAGATGTTCTTCCTTCAGAAAGCACACCTTCAAGTCCAGACTCTCTAATACATCATAGTTCTTAGCTCACATAAAGTCACTTAACACCACTCTGCTTTTACATAGTATATCAGCTTATTCTTGAGAAAATTAGAGTTGAGACCATTACTACTAATGACAAATGCAAAAACCTCACTTTGATACAACTGTGTAAGTCTACCAAAAGATTTTTAGAGGAAAGGAAATATTTCAGAATTACTATTACTTCTTGGATTAAATATCAGGTTTCTTCCTAGAAATAAATAATGTTAGAAATGTTTAAGTAGCAGACTTTGTAAAGTAACTGCTGGCCTATAATGATAACCTGTGGTAAATATCAAAAGTTTAGTCCTTTCCAGTTACTGTTCCATGCGCAGTTTTCATTTTTTTAGCAGATGTTTATTGCATGCCTATGACATGCCTAACACTAGGGGTTCATTAGGAGAAACACCTTCAGGACATCTGGCCTACTCAAGAAGTGACACAATGATATTTTCAGGTTAATATTGGTTGGAATTCTTGGTTACTATAGATTTATTTGGAGGCAACCCTTTTATGTTGAGAATAAAGTGACTAATTCACCATGCTGCTCTATTGTAAAGAGCAGAAATTATTACTCTTTGAAGAAATTATGTCAGTCTTTTTAGAGACCATAAAGGAATCTTGACATTTAATGACTTAAAGGTCCTCAGTAAGCCATAGAATTAGAATATGAGTTAAAATTATCTTTCTTTTTATGTAAGTCAGCATCAAAGTACATAAACTGAAATTTTCTGGGGGGAAAAATCCTAATTGCAGCTTCCTATACAATTTCAGTGTATACCTCTTCAATAAATATTTATCAAGCTCTAAGTATCAAACACTACTCTATATATAGTTTGTAGTTTTGATTTGTATTTAATTATTTTGAACCATTTTGGGGTTAGCTAAATGCTAGTCTCTCATTAAAAAATAGAAAGGTAAGCATTCTCCATTTTGCAAATGACATAATTTTAATGTCATAAACAAGGTTATGCCCTACTAGACAACTCAGCCCCATTGTTGTATTCCTTCCAGAAAATAAAAATCACAACTCAACTCTTCTAGAAGCAAAGTCATCATTTTCACTTATTTCTCATTATCTAGCATTATAGCTCACAACCTCATATATCAAGTCCATTTATGTTTCCAAGGTATTCATCTACAACCAGTTTATTTTAGAGGGTATGTCCTATTGCTGCAAACCGGATGATTTACTGGGCTTATTTTTGCTGCTTGTTGGTTTGTGGCTGAGTGGGCATTTGATTATCCTGTTTGCTTTTGTGGCTGTGCTCAGAAGAAGAGAAAGCTTGGAAGCCTCTGTAGCCTTTTCTTTTATGTTATTATTAACCCAAAATTGCTTTTCTTGACAGCAAAAATATTTTGTGTGCTTTAGCAATTTATAAAAACAGTGTATGAGAACATACAGTATTTATCTTATTTATCTGGAGAAGATTAAAAAAATAACCATTTTAACTTGCTTTTAAAATACATTTTAAGAGCTGTAAGAGTAACTTAATCTTCTCTGAGACATTGTAACCTCCACTCTTAAGACTGAAACTTATTTGCATTTAGGAGTCCTGGTTCTGTGTCTGTCAGTATTTATTGATTTAAACTCCGCTTTTTTCCTTTTGTCATGATGTTCCAACTTTTTTTTTTAAACCTGGACATGTAAGCTTTTGAAAACACAAGAGCAAACGTGCAAAAAGAGATCTAGTTTAGGAGGTGATTTTTTAAAAGAAGTTAATGAATCCATTTAAGGAAATAGTGTTCACACAGGATTTGAGAGATTTGCGACCCAGGTCCAACAGTGTCAGTTATTTATGCTCCTTTTTAACCTATATTGTCTCAAGTTCCTCATCGGATTTCAGAGAAATTCTTTCTTTAGAACCCAGGGCACTTATGGGAGAATATTAGAAATGTTAAAGCCTTGGAATATACTTGCGAGGAAAAGGGAAATGCAGAGATTGGCTACCAAGCCTGATTATCTGTGTAGGAGAGTGATATTTATAGTTTCTACATAGCTTACCAAAAATAATTTTACATTGAATATAGGCCATGGTCCCATACTTGTTGCAGCATTCCGGGCGCATTCAGCGTTGTTTGCGCATTAGTGGAAAGGCTGAAGGGGATTTCAACAGTTTATAAAATGTAAAGCGAACTTGGTTATTCCTCGTGGTGCAGGGTCCGCTTAGAGGTGGGCTGCTCTTCGGCTCAAGGTAAATGAATCCGAGTGGGTGGGAAGGAGGGCAGTCTCTCCGCTGCTGAAGCTGGGGGCAGGGGCGCCTTCGCCTTTCCCTGACGCCTGAGTGCTCGCGCCCCACCCCAGCCTTAAAGCAAGCCCACCGAGCCAGTTCTGGACGCGAGCATCAGCTCCTGGCGGAGAGCTACGCCGCTCGAGGTTGTTTTTCCCCCGGCCGCGTCTGACCGCCCCCCAACGCCCGCCCCTCCGCGTCAAGGGGGCGGGGCTCCGCGGCGCCGCGGGCCGGCATTGGCGCGGGGGGCCGCTGGGCCGGCGGAGTGACGGCGGGGGCGGGGCCGCGCGGCTTGTTTGTTCGCGCCGCGCTGCCGCCGAGGTCCGCGCTGCCTGAGGCGCTGCAGCCCGGAGCCCGGCCGTCCGGTCAGCGCTCGCCTTTTCCGCGCCGCCGGGCTTCTCCTGCGCGTCCGCAGCCGGTCCCCGCGCCGACATGCGCCTGGCCACCACCGCGAACCAGGCGTACACGGCCTCGCTGGCCGTCTCGGAGCTGCTGGGCTGCAAGCAGTGCGGCGGGGGCCGCGGCCAGGACGAGGTATCCGGGCGAGGGGCCGGGCGGGCGGGTACCCGGCACAGCTGCCCGGGCTGCACGGAGGTCGCGATGCCTCCCCGCCTTCGTACCTAACAGCTGCGGAGAACGCTCCGCATTGGAGAGTGCCCCGGGAGCAACCGCCCGGCCGGCCGCCCTGCCCGGCGGGGGGCGTCTCGGGCCGGCCCGCGCCCCTCAGGTTGAAGGGGCGGCCTGTAGTGGGAGGGGAGACGGTTTCCACCGCGAGCCGGCCCCGGGAGAAAATGCTGAGGCTGGCAGACACAGCTGCCTCGGTCATTTAAATGGAAGTCTCCAAAACGTAAATAACGTCGTCTTGTGTGCAAGTCTCCACAAGTCAGAACCGAACAAAGCTGCAGTCTTAGGGTAGAACAGCCTGTGGATTTTTCTCCCCTCGGCGTCTTGTCAGAACATTATCGGTGACCCCCTCCCCCCCCTTGGCCTCCTACTCAAAAAAAGGGGGCAATAACCTTTGAGTCGGTTAAAAGATGCTGCCGCCTGGAACACGTATGTTCTGCCGGCTCTATGACGTTATGCACCGCGCTTACCCCTGGTTGTTAACCATCCTTGTTGCGCCCGAGACGGCCTTCAGGAGAAAGCGGTTCAGTTGTGACATTTTGTCTTTTTCCCAAGGGGTTGGAAATAACGGCCCCATTTGAAAGTTGCTAGTACAGCTAACCGAAATTTGAGCCTTTAAAAGGCTTTCATTCAAAAGGTGACAAAGGAGAAAGAGAAACAGTCATTAAAATTTGAATTGAACTCACAACGCTGGGTTGCCATCGGTCACGAAATCTAGGAATTTCTCCGCAGCGTTGCCCACTTAGGGGACTCCGTTTAATGTTTCTGTTGTTTCGTAAGTGGAGACTGCGTCGCGAGTGGACTGCATGGATTCACGCAACTTGAAGAGAAGACCTCGTGGGGGCTGTAGAACACACTTTCCTGGATTTTAACGTTAGTGGGTACATGATACGCTCCTCATTGTGTACAGATCATGCAGCAACCTAAACACCAACAAAACTTGCCCTGCCTGTTGCTTTGGAAACTCTATCAAAGAAACAAAACCGTGTGGAAGTGTTGACATCCCATTTCTGGTTTCCGTTTGCAGGCCATAAAAGATCTTTTCTCATTTTGACTAGAGGCGATCCCCAGTCGCGGAGCTTGAATAGCTGTTATTTCTGATGGTGTTTGGGTGCAGAATCCCGGTTCTCGCCCAGATCTAGAGTCTCTAAATATAGCCACGAAAACTGGAAGATGAAGGGATACATTGTAGCTTGCTGGTTGGTTACCGTGCCCGTGGGATTGTGTTTAGGAAACTAGGAAGCCTTGCGGCGTTGTATTTTATCACTTTTAACACATCCGACATGTGGGAAAATAAGTCAGGAAGTAGTGCTTTATAGGAAAACTATTCATTTTACAAAAGAATTAATAACATGGCTCTTTCAACTAGCATGCCTCCAAATAAAATGCTTTAAAATGAAACACTTTTCAGGGATGGGACTCCTGACTAAAATACAGGGCACACACATGGCCTAAGTCAGCCTTACAAATCCAGTACTTTGAAGTCAGAGAGGTTTTTGTTTTGTTTTGGTTTTTTGTTTTATAGTTTTTTTGAGGTTTTTTTTTTTTTAATATGTTTTATAGAAGACCAGAGACTGGAAAAAGAGGTACCTGAACTTTCAGTATTTCTAAGTTCCCAAGTAGAGGTAATGACAATGTTAAAAGAAGCACCAGTACATTTGTTATAGCAGGAATATATTTTTGTTCCTTCTACATCTTTTCATTTCTGTTCAAAATTTTTGAATGTCAGAAGCCTAGCACCAGCTCTAGGAAATGATTCTCCTAAAGAAGGGAGAGTGGGGCAGGAGCTTTCACTTTTTACACAATTTATCGTTGCCTAGTTGAAACACATACTGCTTTTGTAATTTTTTTTTTCAATCAAAATTAATATGAGCGTTGTGGTTATTGGTATAAGATGTCTGGACATTTTTTTAAAAGTGCCCCAAGCCCAGTGAGAAAAATGATTCAAATGACTTAATCATATTTACTTTTCCACTTGTTTTGCAAGTGGGTAGACACTAGAAGCCAAGGAATGCTTTTATTTTGCATTTGTGGCACATCACTGTCTCACTTAAAGGAGGATATTGCTGTAGATTCCTAAATGTATCTCTGACCAATTTGGAAATGATCAGAGCAGTACTTTTAGCATGCCAACACTGATTCGTAAGGTGATACAATACAGATACAGTGTTTCTGTGGTACTGTCGACATTTGCTAAGAATTTTCATATTGTGAAAATGAGTGTCTTAGTATTACATGCTACTGAAGAAATAGATGTTATGTCAGAGATTTGCAGCAGTGTTGTCATGGCAGAGGCTGTTGCTGTCTTTTTCAAAATGCTGATTAGGAGAATTGTTGAGAGGAAAGAACTGTTAGTTCCCATGTTAGTTTTTCCAGCCACACCTTCACCAAAGGCCTGTGAGGTTTGTGCTGTGATTAGCATCTACATCTGCTTTTTAAACAAGGCCATTTGCTATCGGCAGTTCTGTGTCTTAGAATCTGGATTGGCCAAAACGTATTCAAAGTCTGTAATTAATTTTCTTCAACAGCAACAGATAAGGCATAATTGAAATAACGTTTAGGAAATTATGAAATGCAGTTAGTTTGGCTTATGATCACCCTATTGAAGACCTGTAGTAGCTTTTTAAAATCAATACCTGCTAGAAGATAGGGTAGTAGCTAATTTGTCATGTTGACTAGGAAAAGTATTCAGAAAATGAGTTTTCCAGAAAATTAGCCTTTTAGAAACCAAGAATACTATTGCATAGCAACAGTGATATCCAAAAGGACCTTTAAGGTGTCAAAAACTCTTACAGAGGCTCAAAAGAGTAATAATGACAACTCTAGAACCAGATTTCCTAGATTCAACCCCTGTCTGCACCACTCGCTAATACTAACTGAGCTAGGTACTTGATTTCAAATTACATACATACGTATAATTTATAAATTATTATATGTGATTATTTCATGTTTATAATTATTGTATGTTACATAAACATTATATAGAATTTGATATATATAGAAATATATATAATTTATAAAATCATCTCCTTCCTGCCTGGATCTGGACTAGGATATGGTGGAATGGAGTCTTAGAGCTCATCAGTTGATATTCTTGTATCTCTCTCCTGTACCTCATCTATTAAGAAACAGAACAAAGGGCATTGAGTAAGCCTTCAAATATGGAGAATAAGTTGATGTGAGTCTAGAATAGCACTCACTATATTTCCCATTAAATTAGTCGATCAGTCCTTTTTGGGAAAGACTTGATTTTTTTTAAGTATATCAGTGTCTCCCTTCTCCCAGTCTTTTCTTTCACTTCCTCTCGTTTTCCTTCCTACCATTTCCCTTTCTGCCCTTAAGGAATGGCACAGACCTCTCACAACTTCTTCATCTTAATAGGAAATTGACCCTGGTAGTCTGGATGTGAGCTGGGTACAATTCTATTTTATCCAGAACTAGACTTAGGTAAAATAATGAAATTGGAATCTTGAATGTCAGAGACTTCTTTCCACTCCTTTCCTTTCTTCAGTTTATCTTCTCTTCCATCTCCAGTTTTCTTGCCAGACTGGTACCTCATCAAGGAATTAATGTAACCTCAACAATAAGAGATTATTAGCATAATTGGTCTATAATCCATTCCCAAGAATGTTTACTTTTAGTTAACATCCTGCTTTAAAACACATAGTTTTTCACTCTGAAAGAATGTTTGTCTAAAGGAACTGTGAAGGAAGGTTTTGCCCACTGAAGGGAAGGAATAGGGGAGACAGTGATACAAGTATGACCATTAAATTTGGCTGTAGGGGTAGACTTTCAAAGACTTGAAAAGTATATAGGACCATTGGGAAAGGTCTTTGCTATACTTATAGGAAAATACTCCATTCTGAAACACTGATAGCCACTTTCTTTGAATTCTAAAGCTATTGTTTTATGATAGTTCAATATGTAAAGTATATATTTGGTATAGAAACAAAACCAAAATAATATAATTCAACCTCTTTGTTTTGAGGTCCATGTGCTGTCCGTCTTGTTATTAAAAATATGTATGTGCCACCCACATGTTGCTAAGTTAGTTAAAATAAAGTCCTATAAATGGAATTGCTAAGTTTTTTTTTCTCTCCTTACAGATAGTAACAAAACATATGCATCTTACGCACTTTGCCCTCCCCTACCTCACCCCCCTGATGCACACTCAATATATATCTTGGAGGTCTTTTAAAGCCAACTCATACAGAATTGCTTCATTCTCCTTGTAAGGACTGCATGTAATTCTAGTCTGTGGTCATACTACATTAAAACAGTCCTGTTAATGAGAGCTCAGGTTGTTTTATATTTTGTACTATTACAAACAATGTTGCAGAGATTATCCTTTTACCTATGGCATGTCTATGAGTACAGGTCAGCATTTAAAATGAAATTGTTGACTCAAAGGATTTGTGACTTTTTAATTTCAATCATTATTACAAACTACCCTCTCTATAAGTTGTAGTGATTTACACTTATGTATTCCTTGATCTTACTTCCTCACACTTCACAACACTCCCATGAGAAATGTGTAAGTAACAAATATTTATCCACCTCCTCTTCAGCACAGCCTACTATTAAACTTTTGATCTTCAGCAATCTTTTAGGTGAAAAATAGTATCTCAGTGTAGCTAACTTAAAGTTTTATTGTGAGGTTGACCATTTTTCAGCCATTTGTATTTCCTTTTCTTTGAACTGTCCGTGTCCTTTGTACATTTTTCTATCAGGTTGTTGTAGGTTTTCTTACTGATTTGTAGGAGTTTTCATGTACTCAAGAAATTTAGCCCCTTTGATTTAGAAACTGCAAATATATTTCCGATTTTCTGTTTGCTTTTGACTTTTTTATATGTTTATTTTTCCCATGTGAAAGTCTTTATTTTTATGTCATCAGATTTACTAGTTTTCTATTTTACGACTTCTGGGTTTTATGACATTCTTAGGCCTAACTTCATTCCATGAGTGTTTTCTTCCAGCACTTACGTTTTTTGGCTTGGGGTGTTTGTTTGTTTTTTTTTAATACTTACCTCTAATTTAAGTATGATTTATGGTTCTAACTTTACTTTTTTCTGAGTGGCTATCTAGTTGTATCAAGATCATTTGTTGAATAATCCATTTCTCCTCCATTTGAAATACTACATTTTAACACAGTACAGTCTCAAGAATAGTAGTGTCTCTCAGGTATAAAAAGAGTGATAAACTCTTGAAATGGGCATTTTCCTAAAATGCATTTTATTTAAATAATATAGTGAAGAAATGAAGAGGGGTAAATATTGAATGTAACCTTAACATTTTGCCCAATATATCTTGATATCTATGTAATTGGATCAGAAATTCAGCAGTTAGAAAGGCTAATAGAGTCATTGTTTTATATAAATGGCTGCATTTGTGTTAAGATGATGTATTGAATAGAAGGAATGTGGAGGTTTTTTTCTTGCATTTATTACAGGCTAATAAAATTAAGACATGCCTGTGGCCAGACCAGTGAATTGAGTGCCTCTTCTAGTGAAGGGTATAGTTAGAGCATTGCTATGTTCAGTGTAAGTGTATTGGCAAGTGTATTTGAATCGACATCTTAAGTTATCCCAATAAAGATTTTCTTCAGTTTTGTCCTGCCTGCTTAATTTTTAAAAATCCACTCTGCTCAAAAGGTTTTCATTCACTTGGACCAGATTTTTTGAATTGCTGCCACATATCCTTCTCTGTCTGCAAACCACCGCCCCTTTTTTTTTCTTTAAAAAAAGAAACTTTTTTTTTCTTTAAAAGGAACATCCTGAAGGACTTTTGGAAGCAGTAGAGGGTACAAATAATATTTGTATGTAGTTATATAAGCAAGGGTTTAATATTTAGATGTGTAAACTTCAGGAATTTGGGGGGGATTTTTTTTGTTGTTTTTTTTAGAAACCAGATTGATAGGACATGAGCCTTAAAAAAAAAAAGTTATTATTTTAGTTTTGTTTCTCTAATCACACAGTATTGGGGAAAAGATGGACCTTTAATACATACTTGTCACTTTTTGTTAACCACACTACCCTGTCACATCAAATATAGTAGACTCTCAAGTACAGGGTTCTAGATTCACTATGTCAAAGGGCAGAAAACCTTTATTTGTTAATCAGTTGGGCTTCTCTAAAATATAAGCAAAATTGATAACATACTATAAATAAAAGATTTAAAGCAAACTCGCAAAGTTAGTTTCTCGAAGATTGTTTTACTCAGCCACAGAGAAAACATGCCCTGCAGTACTTACTTTTATGGATTTAAGTAACTACTTTTTATTTTTCATAGTATTTCTTCTCCTATTGTGAAGTGTTATTGTAGATGTAATAATAATTAACACTCCTTTCAACTTAAGACATCTAGGCAGAGGTTAGTGAGTTTTCATTTCCTGACAAGATACACAGGGGTTGATGTTTTGGTTGGTTGAGTTTTGGATGTACAAACACATTGGTCTTATTTTGTATCAGTGACAGTCCACAGGGTTGGTTGCTATGTGCTGAACTTTCTGTTCTAGACTTTCTGCCAAGTACTTTATGCAAAACTCTGGTTTTAGTGAAGCAGGTTTTATTGTTTTTAGTCTGTGTCGTATTATAAGCTCTTGTCAGCCATATGATGCAAACAGAGGAGTTGGTATGTATATATGGCCATGAAAACAAACCACTAAAACAAGCCTGTCTCTGTTCAACTGGTTGTTTTTCCTCCCATTCCTGTAGCCTCAGTTCATGTTGTTTACTGCTGAGAGGCCTGAGATGGTGTAATTTTCTTTTCTAGGAACTTGGAATTAGAATTCCTCGACCACTAGGACACGGACCAAGCAGATTCATCCCAGAAAAGGAGGTATGTTGTTTGTGAAAGTACATAGTGAACTGTATGCTTTTAAGGAAAAGCTTTCATGACCCACATCTTGGCATCTGAACAACTGTTGGACAACAACATGTTTTACGCAGAGTTGATCGCAGTTAATCATCATGCTTTGGCAGTGAATCTGTGGGATTAGAAAGCTGTTATAGTCATGTTGATTTCTAGTATTTCATGACGCTTTTCTAACACCCATATTTAATCTAGGAAAGGCAAGACTTGTTTTTGACCAGTAATACTCCATCTCTTTATATTTAGATGTTTAGTTAGGTGCATGCTCATAAGCTGAGTTACTTGGTCTTGACCATCTCCACAGGCTGGTGTCAGTGCTAGACTGGATGTTTAATTCTAAATATGTAAAACTCCTATGCTTTAGATCTCCTTAAATTTTGGTTCTCCTTAAATTGAGACTAGGCGTTATAAGGAAAGGGTAAAGTCTTTAGAGTCCGTTTGCAAGCTCTGCAAATTTGATAATCTAAATCTGCTTCTTTATCTGGATTCTGGCCAAGTCTGCAAGCAGCCTATCTAGGTGGCCTTTAATGTTCAGCCTTTGTTTTTTATCTACTACCTACTACATAATATTCAACTGTTTATTCTTCTGTCTTGCTGCTAGTTGAGTTAAAGTTTCAGAATTATAACCTTTCTCTCAAGCCAAATTTAACCTGCTTGTAGATGACACTTAAAAAAAATACGTATGCACTGCATTCTAACACCAATTTACAATTTATGTAACCATGGTTTTCCTCTCTTTCATACAGATTCTCCAAGTGGGAAGTGAAGACGCACAGATGCATGCTTTATTTGCAGATTCTTTTGCTGCTTTGGGTCGTTTGGATAACATTACATTAGTGATGGTTTTTCACCCACAGTATCTAGAAAGTTTCCTAAAGACTCAACACTATCTACTGCAAATGGATGGGCCATTGCCCCTACATTATCGGCACTACATTGGAATAATGGTTTGTAAACATTAAATGAAAAATTCCTTCTGCCTCCTTTATTAATCGTTTTAAGAGATGGTTAATGCTTTAAACAAAGGGATGAATACTTATATTCTGACTTCTAATTGGATTCCTGTTAGGTAGTATGTGGTTTTCCTCTTAATAAGTATACTCTCAGATGTATCTGTAAAAAGAAACAAGTGTTTATACATTATTAAGAACCATTTTCCATTAAATGAGAATAAAGAAGAACACAGGATCTATTCCACTGTTACAAATAGTTCACATTGACATAAGTGGCACTACTCCTGTTCGATTTGTAAATTATACTCCATTATTTTATGGTTGGCACCTTAATTGAAGTTAATCTGAGGATCTGAAAGTTATATAAATACAATTCCTAAGGCTCAAATACTTTTATCAGCTATTCAGTTTGTTTTTGGGATATTTCTGAGGTCTTTCTATGGTGTGTGTGATTTTTTTTAATGTTTATATGAAACTGCATTTCTGTGGTTTATGAAAAATTTGCAAATGGACTAATCAAACACTTGCTATTTTACCCATTATAAAGGAAAAATATTCATAGTTTAAAATTTTAATATTTATAGTTAGATTGATCTTTTTGTTTTCTCTTAAGGCTGCAGCAAGACATCAGTGTTCCTACTTAGTGAACCTCCATGTAAATGATTTCCTTCATGTTGGTGGAGACCCCAAATGGCTTAATGGTTTAGAGAATGCTCCTCAAAAACTACAAAATTTAGGAGAACTTAATAAAGTGTTAGCCCATAGACCTTGGCTTATTACCAAAGAACATATTGAGGTAAGTAGAAGTGTAATGTATCTAAGGTGTCACTTAAAAAAAGATTTTTTTTTAAATAGACTTTAATCTTTAGAGCAATTTTAGGTTTACAGAAAAATGGCACAGAATATTCTCATATTCTACCCTCCTGAGACTCCCCCCAAGTCTCTTTTACTAACATCTAGCATTAGTATAACATTTGCTATAATTAAAGAATCAATATTGATCAATTAACTATTAACTAAAATCTGGGGCTTACCTTATGGTTCACTCTTTGTGTTGTATAGTTCTATGGGTTTTGACAAATGCTAATGTCATCTATCCACCATTACACCATCATACAAAGTCGTTTCACTGCTCTAAAAATCCTGTGGGCTCCACCTATTCATCTCCCTCCCCTTTTCCCTGAAACCCTGTAACTACTGATGTTTTTACTGTCTATAGTTTTGCCTTTTCCAGAATGTTACATAGTTGGAATCATACAGTATGTCATCTTTTCAGATGAGCTTCTTTTACTTATCAGTTTGCATTTACAGTTCCTCCATGCATTTCCCATGGAAAATTTATTTTATTTATTACTGAATAATAATACACCAGTGTATGGAGTTACCATAGTTTGTTTGAAAGCCATCTTGGGTTACTTCTGGTTTTGAGCAGTTACAATACAGCTGCTATAAACATTCACATGCAGGGGTTTTTTGGTGAACATAAGTTTTCAAAACAGGTAAATAATTAGGAATGTGATTGTTGGATTGCATGGTAAGCCTGTGTTTAGCTTTGTAAGAAACTGGGAAAAGGTCTTCCAAAGTGACTGTACCAGTTTGCATTCCCAGAAACAGTGGATGAGCATTCCTATTTCTCCATATCCTCACCAGCACTTGGTGTATCAGTGTTTTGGATTTTAGCCATTCTGATAGGTGTAAAGTGGCATCTTGTGTATCTTTTTAAAATGCCATTTAAATCAGTGCCTTCTGGTTCTAAGTAGATTGACATTCCCTAAAAGTATCTACCATGCAGTAGAAATTCTTAAAAATACAACATATTTTGGGGCTTATCTTTCTATTTCATAAAACATTTTCAATACTATTATATAATTGAAGCATCTTATTAAGATATAAGATCTGAAATTGATTAATGTAGTATCTATTATATTGTCTGGTAATGCAAAATTACACAGGATTATAAAACAAATAATGAAGCAGAAGGGATATGATATGCAAGACTTTGAAGAATCGTAGACTTTACCTTGAACATAATTTTTTAAATAATTATAATTTGATGATTTAGGAATATGCAGAGTCAAGTTCAAACTACTAACTTTAAAATTCCTTGAGACAGTTTGATAATAAAGAAAAACACAGGCATATTTTATACAGTAGCTTCCACTTTAAATACAGATTTATTACATTTAGATTGAGACTTTGAACTAACAGTGAAAGCATTCAGAATCCGGCATCTGAAATATGGCAACTGCTTTTAAACAAAAAACATTCTATTACATTTTAAAATCAGGATTTCAGAAAATCAAAATAATAATGAATATGTCATTATCAGGTTATGTTAAGCTCTGGCAAACTCTGGGTTCTATGTGTCTCAAATTATAATTGTATCCTAGGTTTTATACAGTGACTACTCCTGTTTTTAAGTTTATTTATTTATTTTGAGAGAGAGCACATGCATGCACCTGCACACATGAGCAGGGGAGGGGCAGGGAGAGAACCTCAAGCAGGCTCAACGCTGCAGGCTCAACACTGTCAGCTCAGAGCCTGATGTGCGGCTCAAACCCATGAACCATGAGATCATGACTTAAGCTGAAATCAAATCAGATGGATGCCTAACCGACTGAGCTACCCAGGTGCCTCCTAATCCTAAATTTTTTAATTTTTTTAACGTTTATTTATTTTTGAGACAGAGAGAGACAGAACATGAACGGGGGAGGGGCAGAGAGAGAGGGAGACACAGAATCAGAAGCAGGCTCCAGGCTCTGAGCCATCAACCCAGAGCCCGACGCGGGGCTCGAACTCACGGACCGCGAGATCGTGACCTGAGCTGAAGTCGGACACTTAACCGACTGAGCCACCCAGGCGCCCCTGTTTTAAATAGATTAAATACCAAGATGAACTATTTACTTTTACCAACACCATAACCAGTATAAAAGTATGTTCTTTTTTTTTCTTAAGGGACTTTTAAAAGCTGAAGAGCACAGCTGGTCCCTTGCAGAACTGGTACATGCAGTGGTTCTCCTCACACACTATCATTCTCTTGCCTCATTCACATTTGGCTGTGGAATCAGTCCAGAAATTCATTGTGACGGTGGCCACACATTCAGACCTCCTTCTGTTAGTAACTACTGCATCTGTGACATTACAAATGGCAATCACAGTGTGGATGAGATGCAGGTCAACTCAGCAGGAAATGTTTCAGTAAGTATCTATTATTTGTTACAGGATTGTCTTAAGACTAATCATAATGATTGCTGCTATATTATTTTTTCATGTGACTTCTTAGAAAACCTACCCTGTTAAGCCCCTCTACCTGTTCATTCAGCAAGTATTTACTGACTGCCTATAAATGCTCAGCAGTAGTTTAGTGCTAAGGGACATATAAAATTATAAGACCCTTTAGGAGGTTACACTCAAGTGTAATTTTAGGATCAAGAGCCACCAGCATATGCCCCATGAGAGCCAGCTAGTGTTGAATGTGTGCTGCAGTGAGATGAGGGGAGGCTGAGACCCTGCAAGTTAGTGGTGGAGACTCCCTGATGCTGATCACATTCTTTTCCTCTCTTTTGCATAAAAGAAACAGGCTGGTTTCTTAATTATATTTTAGAAGAGTTAATCAGCCTTTATCTAGAAATTTCTCCTTTTAAAATTCTTTTTCATGTTTAACTTGGCACAAATATATATGTAAGTGAAAGTAAATTTATTAAAATGTTTTCTATTCCTTCTCTGGGTTTTATATTTTCTCAATTTTGTTATTCCCTTGAAACAGATTAGAACAAGTTGAATGTTCTATAAGCAGATTTTAATTCCTGAATACAATGAGTCAAAATCCCCTTTGCATTCTTTTGCTATAGTGAAAAGATTTCCAAAGAGAAATCACAGAAACAACATCACAGTCTTCTGAATACTTTGCATGCATACATTTTTCGGTTATATTATTCCTTTGAAACAGATTTGAACAGGTCGAATTACCTTTAATGTATATATTTGACTGTGGGCAGGTTGCCTCCCTGAGCCTCTGTTCTTTCATGTCTAAATAGAGGTCAGACATAAGGTTATTTGAGGTGTAAATGAAATGTCTCTAAAGAAATAAAAGGCCTAGTACAGCTGGTATTATTTGTCAGGTGCTAAATAAAAAGTAGCATTTACATATGGTGAGATTAGCACATGAAGGAAAATAATTTTCCCAGGATTGATCACTTGTGAGCTGATCACAAGGCCCAAGACCATCAGTTTCACCCTGTTGAGCCACCTGGATTAATGTTATAGGCCGTAATATTGGCCACTGATCATTTATTAAAACTTAGATGGTCTAAGGAAAAATATATATATCAGTTGTTAGGATGCTTGGAGTTGGATTGTGGTCCTTCCCCACCTTTGATTTAGGACAAGGCTGAAGAAAATAATGGGGTTGGGGGTAGTCTTACAGTGCCTTTGGAAGGGCCAGAACTTGCCTTAAATCTTCCTCAACCACATAAGTATTTCATGTATTAGTGCTTGAGAGAATTGGAATGTAGGATGGGTTCAACTACACAAAAGGAAAAGATATCTACCACTTCTTTTTAATATGAAGTGAAGAGGCCACCTCTTAGTGCTAAAATGGTATGTAGTACATGAACACGCCTTCTTTCATTACAGAAAATTCCAAAATTTGTACTTTTTGTGTGGGAGTGTAGAAAGGCAAGAATGCTTTCCTGAACAACGGATGAATTAGCAGTAGCTTTAGTTTGTTTGTACATAGGTACAGTTGGAGCACTAGGTATGTATGTACTCTGGACTACTTAGAAGTAGGTTTTTGAATGTAACAAGTCAACTTGAGTTGTAATATATTTTGGGAAATCAGTTCAGTATACATTGTGACTGTAAACATTGTACTGTAAATGTTCTGTAGTTTTTCCCTAATAAAATTTTTGGGGTAAAGGGTAAAAAAAAAAAATAGCACAAGGCTAAAAAAGTACTTGCTTGTTTCTAGTTATTCCTCTGTTACATGAGGTTAGTAGTAAAATAATAGAAATTTTAAATTTCTCTACTTGTCCCTGAGTTTGCTATTTAAAAGGTTTATAGCCCACACTGAGGGCATTTGTCAGTGAGCTAATATAGTTTATTCTTCAGGTATGTATCAGATGTCTGACTCAGTTCAATTCAGATACAAGTGGTTAAAAAACCAAAAGAATTTCCTCATACAATATTAACATTTTAATATCAAAATTAAATGCCTTTTTTTTTTTTACACTAACAACTTTAATAGATTTTTTAAGGAGCAAAAGAAATGTACTTTATTTCCTTTACTTCTTCACTTTAAATCAATCAAGAATTGTCTTTCATAAGAATACTTAAAATTTGGGCTGTTTTAGGAGAAGGTAGCTACACAAAACAGGTAGTATAATGAAGGATAATGTGAGTTGACAAAAACTCAGGAAATGTTTCAGTAAGTATCTATTATTTGTTACAGGATTGTCTTAAGTAGACACTCCCACTTCTACACTCTACACTCCCACTTCTCCTAAAACAGAGAAGGTAGCTACACAAAACAGGTAGTATAATGAAGGATAATGTGAGTTGACAAAAACTCAGGAAATGTTTCAGTAAGTATCTATTATTTGTTACAGGATTGTCTT
>NW_026057580.1:67401361-67500713 GCF_023721935.1 Panthera uncia | reverse complement strand
ATATATATATATATATTTTTTGTAAACCTTGGGTCATTCTTTTCAGCCCTTTATTTGGCCACTGACTCTCTCTGAGGAGTAATTAAGGAGACCTATGTACCAGAAGAACCTTTAATACATCATAGAAACACTTTCTATCATGAAATTGTGAGAGGAAGTACTCACTATAGGGTGCTTCAGTATAACTGTTAGGATCATACGAAAATATAAAGCACCAGTAGTATAGATTTTTTGTCTCTTAATGTAGAATTATCCTTACAAGCTTTCTGCAACAAATATTTTGCAAATATCTACTATGTGCCAGGTACTATGCTGGGCTCTGAATATATACTCGTAAATTAGACAGGTCCCCTGTCTTTATGAAGGTTTGGTTTGAGGGAGGCAGGCATTAAACCAGTATCATGCAGTAACAATTACAAATTGTATCTGGTGCTCTGAAGGAATGAGCACAATGCTGTGTGAGAATAATTAGGGTGGCAAGGTTTGGGATGGGGGGACAGGACAGGAAAAGCAAGTAAGCTGACATGAGTAGGACCAATGGGTGTAAACCAGGAAAAGAGTATAAGAGTAGGGGAAGAACATTCCTAGCAAAAGATATGTATAATGAGGAAAACATTAGTTTTGTGTTTGAACACTGAGATTTGAAATTGGAAGATTTCTTACTGTTTTATAAGATAAATTCCACAGATTTGATCCCAGTTCCATAGTAAGGATGCAGCAGGGTATTGTTTGGCTAGTTCAAGTCCACTGGCCAGTCCTCCTGTGTCTGTCAGACCTATTAATACAGATGTCACTGCTCTAGTCATCCCAGCAAGTGACAGTTGCCAACCCCATTTGCAGAGGTCATGTGGAGAATTCCAGCCCTGTAAGGACACATTTCATTCTTAATTGGTAAATTTGAGCTGATTACTATAATTTGAAGATGATAGACACGTGTTGACAGTGTGCCCAAATGTGCATAGTTGAAGCAAAACCACTTAAACTTTGTATCTTATTTAAGCCGTTGTAAGTTGATGATTAGTGTTAAATTTTAATTCTTAAAACTTAGCATTAACAGTAATGACATTATTACTAATTTTTTAAGGTAAAAATATTGTGTTCTTAAAAAACTTATTTTAAAATCTGTAGACCTGTATACACCAAAATATTTTCATTTTTTTATTCATTCACGTACATTAAAATTATAAGATCTATTTTTCCTATATTCTGTTGTCTCATAAGAATTTGTGTCTTAATAAAAGAAAATTTTTAAATTTCATCCTTTGTCTGAAATATACAACATTAATTATATTTTCTCTTCAGGTAAGTGATTCCTTCTTTGAGGTCGAAGCCCTCATGGAAAAGATGAGGCAGTTACAGGAATGTCGAGATGAAGAAGAGGCAAGTCAGGAAGAGATGGCTTCACGTTTTGAAATAGAAAAAAGAGAGAGCATGTTTGTCTTCTCTTCAGGTAAAAGCAATCATTACATAGTCAACAAAATTTCTATTGCTTACAAAAAAGATCCCCACTTTTTTTAATGTTTGTTTACTTTTGAGAAAGAGAATCCCAAGCAGGCTTCACGCTATCAGCACAAAGCCCAACTTGGGGCTTGATCTCAGGAACCATGGGATCATGACCTGAGCCAAACTTGAGTCAGATGCTTAACAGAGTGAGCCACCCAGGTGGGGGTGAGAATTTAGATAAATTTTTATCTTTTTTTTTTTTTTACTTTTATCTTTTAATTGTATTAGAGAATTTAAATAATAGTTTTAAAACATAAATCCAAATATGTTTTCCTTTTAGATAAGCTATTATTGCATAGGTGTTCCTACCTATAAATAAAGCAGGCAACCTAGAAAAAGAAGTTGTAGTATAAATAGCACTAGACTAAAAGAGGACATTTGATTTGGGTTTTTATACTAAAATCACTGCTAATAAACTTTGTGAATGTAAGGCACTTAACATATGAATGCTCTCTTTTTTCTCTTCTTTAAAATTAGGATATTGGGGGTGCCTGGGTGGCTCAGTTGGTTAAGCTTTTGACTCTTGAGTTTGGCTCAAGTCATGATCTCACAATTTGTGAGATCAAGCCCCGAGTCAGGCTCTGCACAGCCTGCTGAGGATTCTCTCTCTCCCTTTCTCTCTGCCCCTCTCCCATTCACATACTCTCTATAAATAAATAAACATTAAAGAAATTAAATAAAATTAGGAAATTTTATAAGCCCTGAGATTACTTTTTAGCTTTAAAATAAAATGATTTGTGAAATGATTTGTCAGTTGTTAGACAACTGATGACAAATGTAAATTCTTTATGTTTGGCCTTTATATACAGGCTATACAATTTAATATATAAATCAGGTAATTTACAGGAAATGTATTTTGATAACAGCGAAAGAGTGTATGTGTTAAATACCAAGTTTCCTAATAGCAAACAAAAAATCACATTTTTTCTTAAAGTTTATTTTGAGAAAGCAGGAGAGAGATCCCAAGCAGGCTCCTTGCTGTCAGCACAGAGCCTAGTTTCACAAACGTGAGATCATGACCTGAGCCAAAATCAGGAGTCAGATGCTTAACTGACTGAGCCACTGAGGCGCCCCAGAAAAAATCAAATTTGTATAAATGAAGGTTGGATGTTATCTTGTTTCTCCTTGAGGAAAAGTTTTTGTTTCTATTTACTTCAAACGAACATGAAAGCAATCCAGAAAGGCTTTAGAGCATTTCAGGAAACACTGTAAAAATGATTCACCATTGCAGTATTGTTTCTAGGACCCTTTGAGGTGTTAGATCATATTATATATTGTAGGACATTAATATTTAACCAGAAATCATTCAAGTGCTAAAGTATAGAGCATAGATGATTTATCACCATAAAGATTATCCAAAAGGGTGTTCAGACTTTAAGTACATGCTTTTAAGTAGAACTGGGAACACAGAGGGTATATAGGAAAGAGAAAAATGCAAAGCATAAAAAATTCAACCATGAATATTTTTATAATAGAATCTAATTACATTGCATTTATTGGTAAGTAAGCTACTTCTCTTTATGGTTTTAAGACTTAAGTTGGTTACTCACTGTCAGAGGGCTATCCTGTTTTTACTTATTATAGGTAAAATGAATTTTAACTAGCATTCTGTTTTTGAAAAGCTTTAAGTGGCTTTTTTTTTTTTAATTATTTCAGATGATGAAGAAGTTACACCAGCAAGAGATGTATCTCGTCACTTTGAGGATACTAGTTACGGCTATAAGGATTTCTCTAGACACGGGATGCATGTTCCAACATTTCGAGTACAGGTAAAATTGCACATGACTAGTTAGAAATAGTTCAGTCTGACTTAAAATAAGAAAAAGCCCCCTGGATTTGAGAATTCTAGAATGTTGAAGAAGTAACTTTTCTTTATCAGGCAATTCCTTTAAATATATTTATTTTATTGTTGAAGTTCATAAATCAGATATCAAAACACGTTCACCCATAAAACTAAATGACAGTAATGGGTTAGGTTCCCAGATGGTGTGCCAAAACTCAAGTTCATAATATATCTAAACAATGAATAATACTAGCATTTATAGCATTGGTTTTTCTCCTCCTCTCCTATTGAGCCCCAGCATTAAAGTGAGGCCCTGATATGCACCAGGCCTGAGTAACAAGAGAAATGTCCCCAGCATCCCAAGCATTATGTAAAAGTGAGTAGAGGGAAAGAGGATGAAAAATTCAAAAGTAAAAGATGTGCTTTATTTACTTTTTTAGGGAGAGTAAGCTTTTGCTTGGTTTGTTTTCTTTATAACTTGGATGAGTTCTTACAGATAGCACAGACAATAAACCATGACAATTACAGTATCCTAATTCCCTGTGAAATATGTACTGAGTGTTATTTGGAGCAATGAACATTTTTGAGGGCTTTAAATTAAACTTTGAGAGGATTCACATAAATAGTGATGTGGGGAGTAGAATTATTTTTGGTAGACCCAGTTTCTTTAGCTCCAAAATCATGAACTCTGAAATATACATTAAAACTTCCTCTGTATAATTCTGTATCTATTGAGTCTATGGAAACTTAGGGACCTAGTGGTCGTCTAGGATACTACTAGGCTCCTTTGTTCTTGCTTGGTAGAAGGCACTATGCTAAAAGTGCGTTGCAAATATATCTCGGGAGCAACAGTAGCTGTATTCTCTGTTTCCACAGTAAAAGTTAAGAATCATCAGTTAATCAATTATTGATTGATTAATTCATCAATTCTGTTCTTTAAGCTTTGTAAGACTGCTCTCAATCCAGTCCATTAATAGAAACATCAGCATAACTATTTCTTAAATAGCCTATTGTATAAAAATTTAGGTAAATATTTAATTCAGATGAGTTATTCCCAACTTCCACAGTTATTGTGAGGGTCCAGTGTTAATAACTATTTTATCAAAATTATGAAAATTTGGGAACTAGAAAATTGTGTTTCTTCGCTCAAGGGATGAAGATGTTTAAAGGGACAAAAATTAGGCACAAGGAAGAGTTACAGAATATTTCTACTTGATAGTATAATTGTGTCATGAAATACAATAATTAGAATTGAAGAGATCATGTGGGTTGGAAATGTTATGGCGTGAGTTAGGATTTGAGAGATTTGCATGGTCCAAAAGCATGGGCATTGTAAAGCAGAGGAGACTATAAGCTTATAAGACTATAAGACTATTGGCTGGGCTGCTGAGTGCTTCAAGCAAAGGATTCCTACTTCTGATTACTGTGACGCTAGTTCAAAATCGGTCAGGTTTGTAGGTTTTAACCAGAGTAATAACATGTCAAAGAGGTGTTTCAGGAAAATAAATATGAGAGCAACGTAGAAGTAGCATAGGGGCTTATTTTGCTTGAGGTAGAAAGAAAGGAAGCAGGGAGATTTAGTGTAAGAAAACTAATTAGGAGATTCAGTTAATTATGCTAAGAATTAGGAGGTAGGAGGAAAAGGAATGAGTGATGGTTGTATTGAATTAAAAATTTACAAACTTTGAGGACCATTTAAATAGCTGCAGCAATGGAAAAGGAGAGAGGACTTCCAAGATGGGTCATCTCTGGATGCTGAGTGAGGAGACGGGGGGAGAGAGAGAGAGAGAGAGCGAGCGAGCGAGCTGAAAATGGGTGGCCTGTGTTTAGGAGAGAAGAATTCCACTGGTTTTTAAGCTCACTGAATTACAAAAGGTTTGCATGCTGCAGAGAACATACTAGAAAGGCAGTGGATTCCAACTGCCAGTAATCTCACCTAGGTCTACTGCTTTGCCATATGAACTATACTTGGCCACATTTTAATTATTCACATTTGTTCTGTTCTCTGTATTTAGGACTATTGCTGGGAAGACCATGGTTATTCTTTGGTAAATCGCCTTTATCCAGATGTGGGACAGTTGATTGATGAAAAATTTCACATTGCTTACAATCTTACTTATAATACAATGGCAATGCACAAAGATGTTGATACCTCAATGCTTAGACGGGCTATTTGGAACTATATTCACTGCATGTTTGGAATAAGGTTAGTTTGTTATGTTTACAAAGAAATATTTTCCTTTGAGCTAAATTATTCAAGTGCTTGGAACATATATACACAGAGATGCACTATATATATGTATATATATATTACATATATGTATAATATAATAGTCATAAACCATTCCTTCCCCAATAGCTTATTTTTATGCCACTTATGAGTCAAAGAACCAATTTAATGCAGCTTGGTTTATTTCCTCTCTCCTAGCTAGGCAGAAGGGAAAGTTAGGGACATTGCCTCTGGCCCATAGAGGAAAAGTTTGTCACCAGACATCTTTGATATCTTTTCTCTTTGTATCATCGTCTTGGAACTAAGTACCCTTATAGTGCCCTCCTGGCTATTCTCAAGCTCCTTCTGAAGAGTACCTGCTCCCATGATACTTCATCAAAATGCAAAACTTTCATATCCTGTTAGGTATTCAGCCATATTATGTTATACAGGAAATGCAGCCATTATATACCACCTTCTAACAGATGTACATAAACACTATGCTATAGGGTTTTCTGATTATTTCAGCTGTAAAATCAGGTTTTCTCTTGCTATTCATTTTATCAGTGACTGGACTATTAGCTTCCAGAATAGTAGTAGAACCAGCTTTGCAAGAGCTGAAACACAAGAGACTTCAGTCCCTGGATGTTCTAGAAACTATAACTCAGTGGAGCAGAGCAGACACTTGTGACTGTAACCATCTTGGCTTAAAGCAGAACAGCTTAGTGAGGCTGACTATAAATCATCCTTCCCTCTGGAATAATCATCTGCCAATCCCCCACCATTTTTTTCCTCATCTGATACCAGAAACTCCTGGAAACATGGGGAAAAATAATTATTAATTATTTTCATTTACACAAGTGGATTATGATCTATATATCATGCAGTAGTAACCAGAAATATTAATTTGTGGACTTCTTAATTTTAACAATACTCAAATTGTTTCCACAATTTCCTCAGTGTGATTGCTTCTTTGATTATAAATATATACTGTTGCTTGGGTACTGGCAAATTTTCTATTCATTTCCCTAACTTCTCTGTTTCTTATCCTCTTTATATTCACTCATTCACCTCCAATTAAACATTATAAAGCAGTTGTTTTTGAGAGATAGCTGCCTACACAGGGAGGGAAGAAGAATACAGCATTTATTAATGTCCATACTTTCAAAAGAAATCAAACTATAAATTGAAAATATATAATTCTCACTTTATCTTTTAACAGATATGACGACTATGACTATGGTGAAATTAACCAGTTATTGGATCGTAGCTTTAAAGTTTATATCAAGACTGTTGTTTGCACTCCCGAAAAGGTTACCAAAAGAATGTATGATAGCTTCTGGAGGCAGTTTAAGCACTCTGAGAAGGTATGTACCTATTGTGGTTTGCCCTGTAACTTAGCAGTGATTCTTACTCTCCTTCATCTAATCTAATGGCTCTCAAATCTTTTCCAACCCAGAGAAGAACATTCCAGCACAGCTGTCTCTGGTGTCCCTTGGAAGGGAATCTCATTATAGTGCTAGAGTAAAAGAATAAAAGACAGGGCATCCAGGGCCCCACTTCAGAAGTGCTGGCGTGGCTGTCACTGCTTGGGAGAATTGTTTATAGATATAAATGGTCTGGTCGTTGAACCATCTTGGTTATTAAACTATTAAGTGATGATTTGGCAGGGGAGGTTGGTATTCTAATAAAGCAATGTCTAGATTTTCTGAAATATAACAAACCTCTAAGAAGAGATGTAATCAAATATAAGCTCCGTATCTATCCAAAAAGAGCATCAGATGGCTTTCATTTTGAGACAAATTCAAGACTTCTAAGTTATTCAGTGGCACACAGAAAATGTACTTATTTTGGGGGGATACTAGCACTGAAAAACTGGGAATGCTTACAACTGTACCTTAAATAATGTGTTTTATATTCAGGTTCATGTTAATCTGCTTCTTATAGAAGCTAGGATGCAAGCAGAACTCCTCTACGCTCTGAGAGCCATTACCCGCTATATGACCTGATGCCTTTCCTCCATTAAAGATAATGGAATGATCAGCAGATATAGTCTACAAGGGGAAGGTACTAAGCCCCAGGACCAATGGTAGATAAAAGAATTCAGAAATCCATTGTGCCATGATTCCTTTAGTTTCTGCTATGTTACTGTGGAAATACCACTGCTGGCACGAGCAGTGAATGCTTGGCAGCTTCAAGTGTAGAGCTGTGAAGAAGGGCTGCCATTCACAGTATTCACAGTATTTTGCTTTTTGACAGTACAAGATGCTGTATAACTGTTTTAATACAGCAAATAGTAACTCTCCAAATCCTGTTGCTTTTATGTTAAATAAGATAACAAGAATTGGAGCATGCAAAGAATGGGAGTTGGATAATGACATAAGCTTTTTATACATAAAGAATTTTATTTAGATCCTGGTGCTGCTATTTCTGCTGGTGGAATGAATAGAGTGGCTGTTCCAGTTAAGCTATTAGTAATAAAAGTGAACACTGCTACTATCTGAGCCTACATACATAATTTGCGTGGTTTCAAATTAAACTTGCATATGTGTTAATTTTTTTGCATCTAAAAAAGCCTAGAATTATTACAGCTTGGCAAAGACCATTTCGATGGTAACAGTTCATTTCTTTCATTATAGTTTTTTTTTTAATTCAGCTATTGGATGACATTAAATTACAGTGGCATTCTTAAAGATTTTCTTCAAAAAGCAATCTTAAATGAAAGTGAATAATTATAAGAAAAGCTAGCTATCTTTTGATATGCTGTTTCCCAAGATTCTCGGACACTGGAGGGCAGCTGTCTTGTGCAGTATTTTGTTTCCAGCACTGAAGTTGTGGGAAATGTTGCTGTAGACTGCTGCGCAGTCCCAGGTGCATTCTGCCCCTCTGCTCCTGCCCACCTTGTGGTCCCCACTTTAAAGATTGTGCAGCTCTTTAAAAATAAAGCTGGAAAATATTTTTAGTCAGGTTATCAAATTTGATTTACAAAAATGCTAACTTTGGGAAAAAATGTATTAAGTACTTTGTATTCTGGAAGTGTGAATTGCTTTTGAAGTCTGTCAGTATTATTGGTATTTTTCAATAAATCATTTTTTCTCCAATTTTATGTGCTGTCTCAATCTCATGAAAAATTATGACTTCACAATCAATTACCATTCTGAAGTTCCGTTTACTTTTAATAGCCAAGCAGATTCACAAATAATGCTGTAATCAGATGAGAGACTATTAAATGGCAAACTCTCAATGCCATTTTAAAGGTTACAAAGAGTGGACTTTCATGATCTCCTGTAAGACTTTTATGACCCCATGCCTTGTCCCTTTTGAATGGAGATGTTTTAGAGTTCAAATAATCATTAGAAACAGGGGCACCTGGCTCAGTTGGTGTATGTAACATGCAGCTCTTGATCTCAGGTCCAGGCCCCACATTGGGTGTACAGATTACTTAAAATCCTTTTTAAAAAAATTATAAACAAGGACTAGAGTGACAACAGGACAGAAAATGGCACTGTCAAGTAGAAATAGCTCTAGTTTTAGAACAAACTGAGGGTTGTTGGGTGGAGGGACAGGCTAAATGGACAAGGGACATAAAGGAGGACACTTGTTGAACACTGGATATTATATGTAAGTGATGAATCATTAAATTCTATTACTGAAATAAAAAAAAGGGGGGGAGGTGCTAACATCTTGTTTGATGGTAATAAACACACGTTATTGCTTGAAAGGCCCTGCAAGTAGCATAGGTGGATTTAGCAAATTGTGACTTTGTCTTTACAATAAAGATTTGCCACCAAATATTTTATAGTACATATACATAGCTACAGTTTAAATCCTGGAACTTTATTAATTTGTAGTATGTTTTAATTTTAACATATTTATAAACAATTTTATAGTGTTTTAATCTATATATCATTACATTTAGTAGACTTATAAGCTTAATTTACCGTTACTGGTTAGGAATGCATATTTAACTTCTTCAGGTGAATAGTGTTGATATGCTTTTACTTCAGAGGACACTAAAAAAAAAAAAAAAATGTAGCAGGTAATAAAAATATTCCTGTCCAGCAAGGGAAAAATCTAGATTTAATCAAATCTGTTATAATAACTGTTACTCATCAAAACATTTTAGCTCAATCTACTACCTAGTAATTTATAATGTGTGGGTGAGAGTAGGGAGGCAAAATGGTTCCTACCTTCAAAGTTCTATATCCTGGTGAGAAGACAAGACTATTAAGTTTCTTTAAATATAAAATATATTGATAATAAGTCCGTTTCTTTTTTAAATATTTTTGAGAGGGCAGAGAGAGGGAGACACAGAATCCTAAGCAGGCTCCAGGCTCTGTCAGCAAAGGGCCTGATGTGGATCTCAAACTCATGAACCACAAGATCATGACCTGAACCAAAGTTGGCCACCCAACTGATTGAGCCACCCAGGCACCCCACATAAGTCCATTTCTAATTAGCTTACAATAATATATACATGGTCCTACACATTGAATTTACATCATGCCTTTGCCCTTTTCTGTCTACTGTAGAGTTATAGCAATACAGGTGAACCCAACAAGTTTACATACACTGTACATAAAATTTTATTCATTTTGCTTAGTTCTTTGTACTTCTTAAAAATAGAAGATCAGGGCACCTGGGTGGCTCAGTTGGTTAAGCATCTGACTCTTGATTTCAGCTCAGGTCATGATATTGTGGTTATGTTAAGCTCTACAACTTCCTCATAAAGTCACAACTTTCAAGGGCAGAAGACACAGCTGACTTTCTTGACACATAGACACAGAGAGGCAAGACAAAATGAGGAGACAGAGAAATTTATCCCAAATGAAAGAACAAGCCAGGACCACAGTCAGAGATCTAAGCAAAACAGATATAAGTATACTCACTGGACTTGAGAAAAGAGTAGAAGACATGAATGAAACCCTTAACACAGAGATAAGGAAAAACATAGCAAAGATAAAGGGCATAAGAAACACACTTGAGGTAATGAACAGCAGGATGGAAGAAGCAGAGAAACGAGTTAATGACATAGAAGACAGAGTAATGGGAAGCTAAACAAAAGAGATAAAAGAATTATGCAAAACAAGAACAGACAGGGAATTCAGTGATTGCACAAAATATAGCAACATTCATATTATAGAAGTCCCAGAAGAAGAGAGAGAAAAGGGGACAGAAAATTTATTTGAAGAAATAATAGCTGAAATTTTCCCTAAACTAAGTAAGGAAACAGATATCCATACCCAGGAAGCATACAGTACCCACAACAAATCGACAAAAGCAGACCCACCAAGACATACTATAATTAAATTTGCAAAATACAGCATTTAAAGAAAACATTTTTTAATTTAGTACTTACTTTTGAGAGGGAGAAAGAGGGACAGAGTGCGAACAGGGGAGGAGGAGAGAAAGAGGGAGAGACAGAATCTGAAGCAGGCTCCAGGCTCTGAGCCATCAGCACAGAGCCCAATGTGGGGCTCAAACTCATGGACCGTGAGATCATGACCTGAGCTGAAGTCAGCTGCTTAACCGACTGAGCCACCCAGACACCCCAATAAAGAAAGAAAATTATAAAGTAACAAAAGAAATCATTAACTTACAAGGGAAAACCCATAAGGCTACCAGGAGATTTTTTTTTTTTTTAAACCAGGAGATTTTTCAACAGAAACTTTGTAAGCCAGAGGGAGTAGCATGGTATATTCAAAGTGCTAAATGGGAAAAATCTACAGCCAAGAATACTGTATTCAGCAAGGCTATTATTCAGAATAGAAGGAAACATAAAAAGTTACCCAAATAAAAACTAAAGAACTTCATGGCAACTAAACCAGCTCTACAAGAAATATTAAAAGGGACTCTTTGGAAGGGAGAGACAAGGGGCACCTGGGTAGCTTAGTCGTTTGAGCATCTGACTCTTGATTTTGGCTCAGGTCATGATCCCAGGGTGGTGGAACTGAGCTCCACGTCAGGCTCTACGCTCAGGATAGAGCCTGCTTAAGATTCTCTCTCTCCTTCTGCCCCTCCCCACCACTTTTGGGCTCTTTCAAAAAAAAAAGGGAGAGACAAAAAGTGACAGTGTAGAGGTGGGAAACACAAAAGCCATAAAAATGAATATTTCTGTAAAAAATCAGTCAAGGAACTAATGAAAAAAGGATATAACATATACCTAAAACATGGGGAGGAGAAAAGAATGAGTTCAAATGACCATCAACTTAATATAGACTGCTATATGCAGAAGAAGTTATATACAAACCCAATGGTAACTATGTATCAAAAAATACTAATATGCAAAGAAAAAGGATGAAGAAATCCAAATATATCACTAAGGAAAAGCAGCAAAACATGAAAGGGAGAAAGACAAAAAAGGATCAGAGAAATCTTCAGAAGCAACCACAAAACAAGTAATGAAATGACAACAAATACATCAATAAATCAGTAATTACTTTGAATGTAAATAAACAGTCCAATCAAAAGACACAGGATGACAGAATGGATAAAGGAAAAAAAAAGGCCCATCTATATGCTACATACAAGGGACTCATTTTAAACCTAAAGACACCTGCATATTGAAAGGATAGAGAAACATCTATCATGCCAAAGGATGTCAAAAGAAAGCTGGATAGCAATTCTTATATACAACAAAGTAGATTTTGTTTTAAAACAAAGACTGTAACAGGGGTGCCTGGGTGGCTCAGTTAAGTGTCCAACTTTGGCTCAGGTCATGATCTCACAGCTTATGGGTCCGAGCCTCACATCAGGCTCTGTGCTGACAGTTCAGAGCCTGGAGTCTGCTTTGGGTTCTGTGTCTCCTTCTCTCTCTGCCCCTCCCTGGCTCACACTCTGTCTCTGTCTCTCAAAAAATAAATAAATGTTAAAAAAAAATTTTAGTAAAAATAAAACTAACAAAAGACAAAGAAGGACACTATATATCAATAAAGGGGGCAATCCAACAAGACGACATAACAATTGTAAATATTTATGCACCCAACATAGGAGTGCCCAAATACATAACACAGTTAATAAAAAACATAAAGGAACTAATCAATAGTAATACAATAGTAGGGGACTTTAACATCCCACATACAACAATGGACAGATCTAAACAGAAACTCAACAAGGAAATAATGGCTTTGAATGACACACCGGAACAAATGGATTTAACAGATATTTTCAGAACATTCCATCCTAAAACAGAATACATGTTCTTTTCAAGTGCACGTGGAACATTCTCCAGAATAGATCACACATGTTAGCCCACAAAACAAACCTGAACAAATTTCAAGATTGAAAATTTTTTCTGACCACAACACTATGACACTAGGAATCAATCACAAGAAAAAATTGAGAACACACACATGGAGGTTAAATAACATGCTACCAAACTATGAATGGGTCAACCAGGAAATAAAAGACAAAATGAAAAAGTACATGGAAACAAATGAAAATGAAAACACAATGGTCCAAAACCTCTGAGATGCAGCAAAAGAAGTTTTCAAAGGAAGACTATAGCAATACAGGCCTACCTCAAGAAACAAGAAAAATCTCAAACAACCTAACCTTGCACCTAAAGGAGCTATAAAAAGAACAAAACATAAAACCAGGGGCGCCTGGGTGGCTCAGTTGGTTAAGCGTCCAACTTTGGCTCCAGTCATGACCTCACAGTTCATGGGTTCAAGCCCCATGTTGGGCTCTGTGCTGACAGCTCAAAGCCTGGAACCTGCTTCGGATTCTGTTGTCTCCCTTTCTCTCTGCTCCTCTCCCACTCATGCTCTGTCTCAAAAATAAAACATTAAAAAAAAATTAAAAAAATAACATATAACCAGCAGAATGAAAAAATAAAAATAGAGCAGCAATTGATGATATAAAAGCTAAAAAAACAATAGGACAATCAATGAAACCAGGAGATGATTCTTTGAAAAAAAAAAAACAATAAAATTGATAAACTTCTGGCCAGACTTAGCAAGAAAAAAGAGAAAGGACCCAAATAAAATCACAAACGAGAAAGGAGAAATAACACCACAGAAATACAATAACATCATAAGAGAATATTATGAAAAACTATGTGTCAACAAATGGGACAAACTGGAAAAAAATTGATAAATTCCTAGTAACATACAAACTACCAAACTGAAACAGAAAGAAATAGAAAATTTGAACAGACTGATAATCAGCAAAGAAATTGAATCAGTAATCAAAAAATAACCAAAAAACAAAAGTCCAGGACCAGACAGCTTTACAGATGAATTCTACCAAACAGAAGAGCTAATATCTATTCTGTTCAACCTATTCCATAGTCTTAGAAACGAAAGGAAAACTTCCAAATTCATTCCATGAGGTCAGCATTACCCTAATACCAAAACCCGATAATGACACCGCAAAAAACCAGAACTACAGGCTAATATCTCTGATGAACATAGATGCAAAAATCCTCAACAAAATACTAACAAACCCAGTCCAATAATACATTTAAAAAATAATTCACCACAATCAAGTGGGATTTATTCCTGGGTTGCAAAGATGATTCAATATTTGCAAATTAATGCAATATATCACGTCAATAACGGAAAAGATAAGATCCACATGATCATTTCAACAAACGCAGGAAAAACATTTTTACAAGGTGCAACATCCTTTCATGATAAAAACCCTCAACAAAGTAGGTTTAAAGGGAATATATCTCAATAAAGGCCATCCATGAAAACCCACAGCTAACATCATCCTCAGTGGGGAAAAACTGAGAGGCACCTGGGTGGTTCAGTTAAACGTCCAACTCTTGATTTCAGCCTAGGTCATGATTCCAGGGTCATAGGATCAAGCCCTGCATCAGGCTCCATGCTGTCAGCACAAGAATCCTTCTTAGGGTTCTCTCCCTTTCTCTCTGCTCCACCCCTATCTCAAAAATAAACTTTTTAAAAAATGAGGAAAAACTGAGAGCCCTTTCCGTAAGGTCAAGAACAAGACAAGGATGTCCACTGTCACCACTTCATTCAACATAGTATTGAAGTATTAGCCACAGCAAACAGACAACAAAAGAAGTAAAAGACATCCAAATTGGTAAGGAAGAAGTACAATTTTCACTATTTGTAGATGACATGATACTAATATAGAAAACCCAAAAGACTCCACCAAAAAATTGCTAGAACTGATAAATTCAGTAAAGTTGCAGGATACAAAATCAATCAACAAATCTATCACATTTCTATACGACAATAACAAAGCAGCAGAAAGAGAAATTAAGAAAACAATCCCATTTACAATTACACCAAAAATAATAAGATACCTAGGAATAAATCTAAACAAAGAGGTGAAAGACTTGTACTCTACAAACCATAAAACACTGATTAAAGAAACTGAACATAACACAAAGAAATGGAAAGACATTCCATGCTCATGGATTGGAAGAATATTGTTAAAATATCTATATTGTTAAGTATTGTTAAAATGTCTATACTACCCAAAGTAATCTACAGATTTAATGTAATCCCTATCAAAATACTAACAGCATTTTTCATAGTACTAGAACAAACAATCCTAAAATTTGTATGGAACCACAAAAGACCGCAAATAGCCAAAGCAATCTTGAAAAAGAAGAGCAAAGCTGGTGGCAAATACAGTGCACAAAAATAGACAAATAGATCAATGGGAAAGGCCAAAAAATCCAGAAATAAACCCACAATTATATGGCCAGTTAAATCTTCGACAAAGCAGGAAAGAATATCCAATGGGAAAAAAGTGGTCTCTTCAACAAATGGTGTTGGAAAAACTGGACAGCAACATGCAAAAGAATGACACTGAACCACTTTCTTACACCATACACAAAAATAAATTTAAAATGGATTAAAGACCTAAATGTGAGACAGGAAACCATTAAAATCCTAGAGAAAGAACACAGGTAGTAACTTCTTTGACATTAGATGTAGCAACTTCTTTTTGGTACATCTCCTGAGGCAAGGGAAACAAAAGCAAAAATAAACTATTGGGATTATATCAAAATAAAAAACTTCTGCACAGCAAAGGTAACAATCAACAAAACTAAAAGGCAACCTACAGAATGGGAAAATACATTTGCAAGTGACATATCTGATAAAGGGTTAGTATCCAAAATATATAAAGTACTTCTACAATTCAACACCCAGAAAACAAATAATCCTACTTAAAAATAGGCAGAAAACATGAACAGATAGTTCTCCAAAGACATCCAGATGGCCACATGAAAAAGTGCTCATCATCACTTATCATCAGGGAAATGGAATCAAAACTACAAAGAGATATCACCTCACATCTGTCAGAATAGTTAAAATCAACAACATAAAAAAAATAACAGGTGTTGGTGAGGATGTGGAGAAAGGGGAACACTCTTACACTGTCGGTGGGAATGCAAGCTGGTGCAGTCACTTGAGGAAACAGTATGGAGTCGTCTCAAGAAGTTAAAAATAGAACTACCCTACAATCCAGCAATCATACTACTGAGTATTTACCCCAAGAATACAAAAACACTAATTCAAAGGGATACATGCACCACTATATTTATAGCAGCTTTATAATAGCCAAATTAGGGAAAGAGCCCAAATGTCCACTGGCTGATGAGTGGATAAAGATGTGGTGTGTGTGTGTGTATACATATATATGTATATACACATATACATATATATACTTATACACACACACACACACACACACACACACACATACACACACACACACACACAATGTAATATTACTCGGCCATTAAAAAGAATGAAATCTTGGGGCGCCTGGGTGGCTCAGTCGGTTGGGCAGCCGACTTCGGCTCAGGTCACGATCTCGCGGTCCATGAGTTCGAGCCCCGCATCGGGCTCTGTGCTGACAGCTCGGAGCCCGGAGCCTGTTTCAGATTCTGTGTCTCCCTCTCTCTCTGACCTCCCCCGTTCATGCTCTGTCTCTCTCTGTCTCAAAAATAAATAAGCGTTAAAAAAAAAAAAAAAAATAAAAAAAAAAAAAAGAATGAAATCTTGACATTTGCATCAACATGGATGGAGCTAGAGAGTATAATGCTGAGTGCAATAAGTCAGTTCACAGAAAGAAAAATACGATTTCACTCATGTGGAATTTAAGAAATGAAACAAGCAAAGAGAAAAAGTAACAGAGAGAGAGAGAGACAAATCAAGAAACAGACTCCTTATGAGCAATTATATGCCAATAAAATGGACAATCTGAAAGAAATGGACAAATTCCTAGAAACATATACACTACCAAAACTGAAACAGGAAGAAATAGAAAATTTGAACAGACCAATAACCAGTAAGGAAATCGAATTAGTAATAAAAAATCTCCCAAAAAACAAGAGTCCAGGGCCAGATGGCTTTCCAGGGGAATTCTACCAAACATTTAAGGAAGAGTTAACACCTATTCTTTTAAAGCTGTTCCAAAAAATAGAAATGGAAGGAAAACTTCCAAACTCTTTCTATGAAGCCAGCATTACCTTGATTCCAAAACCAGACAAGAGACCCCACTAAAAAGGAGAACTATAGACCAATTTCCCTGATGAACATGGATGAAAAGTCCTCAACAAGATACTACCTAACCAGATCCAACAATGCATTAAAAAAATTATTCAACATGATAAAGTGGGATTTATACCTGGAATGTAGGGCTGGTTCAATATCCACAAATCAATCAATATGATACATGATGTTAATAAAAGAAAGGACAAGAACCATATGATCCTCTCAATAGATGCAGAGAAAGCATTTGACAAAATACAGCATACTTTCTTGATAAAAACCCTCAAGAAAGTAGGAATAGAGCATACCTCAAGATCATAAAAGCCATATATGAAAGACCCACAGCTAATATCATCCTCCATGGGGAAAAACTGAGAGCTTTCCCCCTAAGGTCAGGAACAAGACAGGGATGTCCACTCTCACCACTGTTATTCAACATAGTATTGGAAGTCTTAGCCTCTGCAATCAGACAACACAAAGAAATAAAAGGCATCCAAATCGGCCAGGAGGAGGTCAAACTTTCACTCTTCGCAGATGACATGATACTCTATATGGAAAACCCAAAAGATTCCACCAAAACACTGCTATAATTGATTCATAAATTCAGCAAAGTTGCAGGATATAAAATCAACACACAGAAATCGGTTGCATTCCTATACACCAACAATGAAGTGACAGAAAGAGAAATCAAGGAATTGATCCCATTTACAGTTGCACCAAAACCCATAAAATACCTAGGAATAAATCTAACCAAAGAGGTGAAAAATCTATACACTGAAAACTAGAAAGCTTATGAAATAATTGAAGACGACACACACACACACACCAAAAAAAAAAAAAAAAAAAAGAAAAAATTCCATGCTCCTGGATAGGAAGAATATTGTTAAAATGTTGATACTACCCAAAGCAATCTACGTATTCAATGCAATCCCTATCAAAATAACACCATCATTCTTCACAGAGCTAGAACAAACAATCCTAAAATTTGTATGAAACCAGAAAATACCCCGAATAGCCAAAGCAATCTTGAAAAAGAAAACCAAATCAGGAGGCATCACAATCCCGGACTTCAAGCTATACTACAAAGCTGTAATCATCAAGACAGTATGGTACTGGCATAAGAACAGACACTCAGATCAATGGAATAGAATAGAGAACCCAGAAATGGACCCACAAACGTATGGCCAATTAATCTTTGACAAACCAGGAAAGAATATACAATGGAATAAAGACAGTCTCTTCAGCAAATGGTGCTGGGAAAACTGGACAGCGACATGCAGAAGAATGAACCTGGACCACTTTCTTACACCATACACAAAAATAAGCTTAAAATTAATGAAAGTTCTAAAAGTAAGACAGGAAGCCATCAAAATCCTTGAGGAGAAAGCAGGCAAAAACCTCTTTGGCCTTGGCCACAGCAACTTCTTACTCAACATGTCTCCAGAGGCAAGGGAAACAAAAGCAAAAATGAACTACTGGGACCTCATCAAAATAAAAAGCTTCTGCACAGTGAAGGAAACAATCAGCAAAACTAAAAGGCAACTGACAGAATGGGAGAAGATATTTGCAAATGACATATCAGATAAAGGGTTAGTATCTAAAATCTATAAAGAACTTATCAAACTCAACACCCAAAACCCCCCCCCAAATAATCCAGTGAAGAAATGGGCAAAAGACATGAATAGACACTTCTCCAAAGAAGACATCCAGATGGCCAACCGACATGAAAAAATGCTCATCACTCATCATCAGCGAAATACAAATCAAAACCACAATGAGATACCACCTTACACCAGTCAGAATGTCTAACATTAACAACTCAGGTAACAACAGATGCTGGTGAGGATGTGGAGAAAGAGGATCTCTTTTGCATTGTTGGTGGGAATGCAAGCTGCTGCAGCCACTCTGGAAAACAGTATGGAGGTTCCTCAGAAAACTAAAAATAGAACTACCTTACAACTTAGCAATTGCACTAGTAGGCATTTATTCAGGTGTGCTGTTTTGAAGAGACATATGCACCCCCATGTTTATAGCAGCACTATCAACAATAGCCAAAGTATGGAAAGAGCCCAAATGTCCATCAATGGATGAATGGATAAAGAAGAAGTGATATATATATATACATATATATACATATATGTATGTGACATATATATATATACACATATATATATATACATATAGATACACACACACACACACACACACACACACACACATACACACAATGGAGTATTACTTGGCAATCAAAAATAATGAAATCTTGCCATTTGAAACTATGTGGATGGAACTGGAGGGTATTCTGCTAAGTGAAATTAGTCAAAGAAAGACAAAAATCATATGACTTCATTCATATGAGGACTTCAAGAGACAAAACAGATGAACATAAGGGAAGGGAAACAAAAATAATATAAAAACAGGGAGGGGGACAAAACAGAAGAGACTCACAAATATGGAGAACAAACTGAGGGTTACTGGAAGAGTTGTGGGAGGGGGGATGGGCTAAATGGGTAAGGGGCACTAAGGAATCTACTCCTGAAATCATTGTTGCACTACATGCTAACTAATTTGGATGTATATTTAAAAAAATAAAAAATTTAAAAAAAAAGAAAGAAAAGAAACAGACTCTTAATTATAGAGAACAAACCAGAAGGGAGATGGGTAGGCAGATGAGTTAAATAGGTGATGGGGATTAAGGAGTGCACTTCCTTGATGAGAATTGGGTGATGTATAGAAATGCTGAATCGCTATGTACACCTGAAACTAATATAACATTGTATGTTAACTAACTGGAATTAAAAAAAAAAAAAAAAGACATTACAGAGAACTATAGACCAATATCCCTGATGAATACTGATGCAAAAATCCTGAACAAAATCTAGCAAAAAAAATTCAACAGCACATCAAAAGTGTGAAATAGGATTTCTTCCTGGAATGCAAGGATGGTTCAACACACAACAAATGATCAATGCAATCCACCACATTAACGGAATGAAGGAAGGACCAAAAAAAAAAAAGATTATCTTAATTCAGAAAAATCATTTTACAAATTTAACACCCTTTCATGATTAAAAACACTCAACAAAGTAGAATTAGTAGGAAACTATCTGAATATAATAAAGCCCATATGTGAAAGGCCTATAACTAACATCACATTCAATGAAAAGACTGAAACTTTTCTTATAAGATCAGGAATACGACAAGGATCCCTACTTTCACCACTTCTATTCAACATTGTTTTCAAAGTCCTAGCCAGGACCATTAGTTAAGAAAAAGAAACGGTATTCAAATTGGAAAGGAAGAGTCAAATTATCTGTTTGTAAGTGACATGATCTTATATGCAGGAAACCCTAGAGATCACACGCACACACACACACACACACACCTATTAGAACTAGTAAATTCAGCAAAGTTGCAAGATACAAAATCAACACGCAAAAATCCATTGCATTTTTATACACTAAAAATGAACAATCCGAAAAGGAAATTAAGAAAACAGTTCCATTACAATAGCATCGAAAAGAATAAATAGAAGTTTCACCAAGATGAAAGATTTGTACATGGAAAACTACAATTAAACTTCTGTGAGAAATTAAAGAAGACACAAATAAGTGGAAAGACATCTTGTGTTCTTGGATTGAAAGACTTCAGGATATTGTTAAATCTACAGATTTAATGTAATCTTTTCAAAAATGCCATTTTTTGCAAGAATAGAGAAATCCATCCTAAAATTCATATGAAGTCTCAGAAGACCCCCAAAAGCCAAAACACTCTTGAGAAAGAACAAAGTAGGTTTATTCCAGGAAGATGGCAGAGTGAAGGGGTCTTGACCTTACCTCCTCCCGTGGACATATCATGGCAATAGCTACATATAATGCAACTCACCCTCAAAACAACATGAAGAATGGCAGAATACATCTGTGACACTTAAACACATAAAGAAGAAACCACAGTGAGAAAGGTAGGAGAAGAGACGTGGTCAGGAATGAAACCTCCAAGACAGCCATCCATAGCAGGAGGGATATCACAGGTGCAGATGTCCTCCCTGAAGAGTAAACAGACTAAGCCCCACACTGGACATCCTGGCCCTGAAGACTTGCACTAAGGAAACAAGCACTCATAACAAATGGATTTGAAAATCAGTGAGGCTTAACTCCAGGAGAGCTGGAAGGCTATAGGAAACAGAGACTTGGCTCTTAAAGGGCCAGTGCTATATCACTCTTTCTAAAATCCAGCACAAAAACAGCAGTTTAAAATTGCTTGGATTATGCATGAAGGAGATTAACTAATTTTATGGTATGTGCCAGAGAGGCAGGCATATGTAGGAGCTTTCTCCAGGAACAGAAATGCAAATTGGCACCATTTTTCTTGCCTACCTTCAGCCTAGCTGGCCAGAAGCTGGGAGGAGCCAGTTCTATTGTTTTCCATCTGCCTTGCTAGCACTGCTCATGGTGCCCTGGAGTTTCTCTGAGGACCCACCTCAAGTAGGCACCCCTCCGAAATTAGCTCCTGTCCCACCACATCTGAGTTGGGACCAGCATCCCCCCAGAGTCACTAGTGCCCCCCCAAACCCCGTAGGCAGCCCTGGCAAGACTGGTACCCTTCCAAAGCAAATCCTTCCCTAAGAAATTGGAGAGCCTCACCCACCAGCATGCTCACAATGGTCATGCCAGTCAGCAGCCAGTCACTCTGGTGGGGGGAGGTCTGTCCACCAGTGCACCTGTAATAGTTATGCCAGTCATTGTAGTCACCCACCCCGGGAACCAACCCTGCCCACCAGTGTGCACACAGCAGTTGTGTCATAATGGGAGGGCACATGCAGCCCACACAGGGGACACCCAAGAGCACCTGCTTCTGGTGACCAGGGAGGATTGTGCTACTGTGCCCCACAGGACACTCACTGTCTACATAAGGTCACTCTTTTCAAGACCAGGAGATGTAGCTAACCTACCTAATACATAGAAACAAACACAGAGAGTTAGACAAAATGAGGACACAGACGAATATGTTCTAAGTAAAAGAATAAGACAAAAAGCTCAGAAAAAGAACTAAGCAAAATGGAGGTAAGCAATCTATCTGATAAAGAAATCAAAGGAATGGTCATAAAGATACTTAACAGATTTAAGACAAGAGTAGATGAACTCAGTGAGAACTTCAACAAGGAGATAGAAAATATTAAAAAAAGAACCAATCAGAGCTGAAGAATATAATAACTGAAATGAAAAATACCCTAGAGGAAATCAACAGATTAAAGGATAGAGAAGAACGGATCAGTGATCTGGAAGACAGAGTAATGGAAAGCATCCGTGCTGAACAGCAAGAAGAAAAAAAATTTTTTAAATGAGGATATGCTAAGGCAACTCTGCAACAACATCAAAAATAGTAACATTTGCATTATAGGGGTCCCAGAAGGAGAAGAGAGGAAATAAAGGAACAGAAAACTTGTTTGAAGAAATAATAGCTGAAAACTTCCCCAACATGAGGAAGGAGGCAGACATCCAAGTCTAAGAATCACAGAGCACCTCAAACAAGTTGAACCCAAGGAGGTCCATACCAGGACATATAAAAATTAAAATGTCAAAAATTAAAGATAAGGAGAGAATCTTAAAAGCAGCAAGAGAAAAGAAAATAGTTATAAGGGAAATCCCATAAGGCTATCAGCTGGTTTTTCAACAGAAACTCCGCAGGCCAGAAGGGAGTGAGTGGCATGATCTAGTCAGTGCTGAAAGGAAAAAATCCTACAGCCAAGAATACTCCACCTGGCGAGGTTATCATTCAGAATTGAAGGAGAGATAGAGTTTCCCAGACAAAAGTCAGAGTTCATCACCACTAAACATTAGAAGAAATGTTAAAAGGACATCTTAATTTTTTTTAATTTTATTTTGATTTTGTTTTTAATGTTTATTTATCTTTGAGAGAGAGACACACACAGTGGGCACAGGGTAGGGGCAGAGAGAGAGGGAGACACAGACTCTGAAGTAGGCTCCAGGCTCTGAGCTGTCAGCACAGAGCCCCATGCAAGTCTCAAACCCATGAACCGTGAGATCATGACCTGAGCTGAAGTCGGATGGTCAATGAACTGAGCCCCTGAAGCACCCCAGAAGGGCACATTTAAATGGAAATGAAAAGGTCATACTTAGAAGTTAGAAAATTATGGAAGAAAAAAATTCACCAGTAAAAGCAAACATATAAAGATATAGATCAATCACTTATAAAACTAGCATATAGGTGGAAAAGATAAAAAGTTGTACAATTATATCTATAAAAATTAGTTAAGGATACATGAAATAAAAATATGTAAAACATGATATCATATACACACATGGGGTAAAACGTGCATGGGGTAAAAATGTAATGCTTTTATTTATTTTTTTTTTAACGTTTATTTATTTTTGAGAGAGAGAGAGAGAGAGAGAGAGAGAGACAGAGCATGAACAGGGGAGGGTCAGAGAGAGGGAGACACAGAATCATTCTATAAGGCCAGCATTACCCTTATACCAAAACCAGACAAAGACACTACAAAAAAAATAAAATTACAGACCAATATCCCTGATGAACATGAATGCAAATATCCTCAGCAAAATTTTGGCAAACTGAATTCAAAAATACATTTATAAAGTCTCACTTATCACCATCAAGTGGAATTTATTTCAGGGATGCAAGGATATTCAATATCTGCAAATCAGTCAACATGACACACCATATTAACAAAATGAACGATAAAAAAATATATATACAATCATCTCAGTAGCTGCATAAAAAGCATCTGACAAAATTCAACACCTGTTCATGATTAAAAACGCTCAACAAAGAGGGTGTAGAGGGAACATCCCTCAAGATATTAAAAGCCATATATGACAAACCCACAGCTAACATACTCAATGGTGAAAAATTGAAACCTTTTCCTCCAAGACTAGGAACAAGACAAAGGTGTTCACTTTCATCACTTTCATTCAATATAGTACTGGAGGTCTCTAGCCACAGCAATCAGACAACAAATAAAAGGCACCCAAATTGGTAAGGAAAAAGTAAAACTATCACTATTTTCAGAGGATATGATACCATATATAGAAAAGCCTAAAGACTTCACCAAAAACCTAATATAACTAATAAATGAGTTCAGTAAAGTTGCAAGATACAAAATTAATATGCAGAAATCTGTTGCAATACTATACACTAATAACAAAATAGCAGAAAGAGAAATTAAGAAACAATCCTATTTACAATTGCATCAAAAAGAATAAAATACCTAGGTGAAAGATATGTACCTTGAAAACTATAAGATGTTAATGAAAAAAACTGAAGACAGTACAAATAAATAGAAAGACATACCATGCTCATGAACTGGAAGGATATTATTAGAATGTCCACATTACCAAAGCAATCTACAGATTCAATGCAATTTCTATCAAAATAACAATATTATTTTTCACAGAACTAAAAGAAAAAAATCTTAAAATTTCTGTGGAACCACAAAAGATCCCAAATAGCCAAATCAATCTTGAGAAGAACAAAGCTAGAGGTATCACAACCTCAGATTCAAACTACACTACAAAGTAATCAAAACAATGTGGAACTGGCACAAAAACAGACACTTAGATCCTAACAGAAGAGAATAGAGAGCCCAGAAATAAACCCACACTTATATGGTCAATTAACCCATGACAAAGGAGGCAAGAATATACAGTGGGGAAAAGACAGCCTCTTCAATAAATGGTGTTGTGAAAACTGGACAGCTACATGCAAAAGAATAAAACTGGACCACTTTCTTACACCATACACAAAAATAAACTCAAAATAGATTAAAGACCTAAATGTAAAATCTGAAACCATAAAACTCCTAAAAGAAAATATAGGCAGTAAACTCATGGATGTCAGTCTTAGTAATATTTTTCTGGATTGGTCTCTTTAGGCAAGGGAAACAAAAGCAAAAATAAACTGTTGGACTATATCAAACTAAAAAGCTTTTGCACAGTGAAGGAAACCATGAACACAAAACAACATACTGATTGGGGAAGACACTTGCAAATGCTATGTCCAGTAAGGGGTTAATATCCAAAATATATAAAGAACTCCTACAACTCAACACCAAACAAACAAACAAACAAAAAACAAAACACAAAGAATCTGATTTAATAATGGGCAGAGGACCTGAACAGACATCTTTCCAAAGACACACAAATGGCCAACAGACACATGAAAAGATGCTCAACACCACTAATCAGGAAAATCTAAATCAAAACAATGAGATAGCACCTCATACCACACAGAATGGCTATTATCAAAAGGACGAGAACTAACAAGTGTTGGCAAAGATGGGGAGAAAAGGGGACCCTCATGCACTTTGGGGAATGTAAATTGGTGCAGTCACTATGTGAAGCAGTACAGAGGTTCCTTAAAAAATTAAAAATAGAAATGTCATACAATCAAGTAATTCCACTACTGGGTATTTACTCAAAGAAAAAGAAAACACTAATTTGAAAAGATATATGCACCCCTATGTTTATTGCAGCATTGTTTACAGTAGCCAAGTTATGGAAGCAACCTAAGCATCCACTGATAGATGAATAAAGAAGATGTGGTATATATACACAATGGAATATTAGTGGGCAGTAAAAAAAAATGAAATCTTGCTATTTGCAGCAACATGGATGGACCTAAAGGGTATTATGCTAAGTGAAATAAATCAGACAGAGAAAGACAAATACTGTATGATTTCACTTATATGTGGAATCTAAAAAACAAGTGAACAAGCAAATAAAAAACAGAAACAGACTAATAAATACAGAGAACAATCTGGCAACTGCCAGAGATGAGGACATGGGAGTATGGGCAAGGTAGGTAAAAGGGATTAAGAGGTACAAACCTCCAGTTATAAAGAACTTATGGGGATGAAAAGTACAACATAGGTAATATAGTCAATGATGTTATTAGTAACTTTGTATGATGACAGATGGTAACTACATTTATTTTGGTGAGCATTTTGTAATGTAAATAATTGTTGAATCATTATGTTGTACACATGAAGCTAATATAATATTGTAGGTCAACTATACTTCCATTAAAAAAAAAAAGTTGGAGGTCTCACATGTCCTGATTTAAAAATACATTACAAAGCTATAGTAATCAAAGCAGTGTGGTACTGACATAAAGACAGACATACAGAGCAATGGAATAGAACAGAGAGCCCAGAAATAAACCCTCATGTGTATGGTCAAATTAAGCACAAGCGTGCCAGGACTGTTCAATGAGGAAAAGACAATCACTTTAATAAATGGTGCTCAGAAAACTAGATATCCACATGCAAGAGAATGAAGTTGGACCCTTACTTTATACCATACACAAAAATTAATTAAATGTATTAAATACCTACATATAAGAACTATAAAACTCCTAGGAGAAAACATAGGGAAAAAGCTTCAGGGCATTGGGTTTGTCAATGATTTATTGGATATAACACCAAAAGCAAAGGCAAAAGAAACAATAGACCAATGGAACTACATCAAACTTAAAAACTTCTGTGTATCAATGGGGCACCTGGCTTGTTCAGTCAGTAGAACATGTGACTCTTAATTTTGGGGTCATGAGTTTGAGCCCCATGACAGGCATACATAAAAACAAACAAAAAACTTCTGTGCATCAAAAGGCACAATCAACAGGGAAAAGACAACCTATGGAAGGAGGGAAAATATTTGCAAATCATATACTTGATAAGGGATTAATAACCAGAATATATAAAGAACTCCTTCAACTCAACAACAAAAAACCCAAACAGACCGACTAAAAAATGGGCAAAGGACTTGAATGGACATTAATCCAGGAATGATATATAAACAGTCAACAAACAGATGAAAATACACTCAACATCACTGACTATTAGAGAAATGCAAATAAAAACCACAATGACATCATCACTTTACACCCATTATGATGATCACTATAAAAAACAAATCACAAGCATTGGCAAAGATATGAAGAAATTTGAACCTTTGTGCACTGTTGGTGGTAATGTAAAATGGTGGAGCCTCAATGGAAAACATTATAGATATTCCCCCCAAATTAAAAATAGAACTACTATACGATCCAGTAATTCCACTTCTGGGTATATACCCAAAAGAGTTGAAAGGAGGAGGATCTCAAAGAGCTATTTACACACCATGTTCACAGCAGAATTATTCACAATAGCTATGCGGTACAAGCAACCCAAATGTCCACTGATGGATGACTGGATAAACAAAATGTGGCATATACATACAAGGAAATATTATTCAGCTTTAAAAAGGAAGAACATCCTGTCACATGCTTCAACAAGAATCAACTTTGAGGACATTATGCTAAGTTAAATAAGCCAGTACAAAAAGACAAGTATCATATGATTCCACTTAGGTGAGGTATCTAATCAAATTCATAGAAACAGAAAGTAGAAGGGTGGTTGCTAGGAGCTGGGGGGAAGAGGAAATGGGGATTTTTTTTTTAATGAATATAGTTTTAGTTTTGCAAGATGAAAAAGTTCTAGAGCTCTTTTGCAGAGCAATGTGAATATAACTAACACTACTAAACTGTACACTTAAAAATAGTATGGTAAATTTTATGTGTTTTTTTTAATCACTTAAAAAAAAAAAAAACAAGGGTGCCTGGCTCAGTCAGTAGAGCATGTGACTCTTGATATCAGGGCTGTGATTTTGAGCTTCATGTACAGTATAGAGATCCCTAAAAAAATATTTTTAAAAAGTGAAGGGGAAGGCAGATAGGTGGTTCCAAAAGGTCCAGCTTGCACATGAGTGTGAGGGTGAAGAGTTTATATGGAGAATAGGAATAATGGTATTCCACCATAAGTTATTATATTAGTTATAAATACTGAGGGGGCTGTTTTGGGGGGAGAAATAGTTTGATCTTTTTCAGTGAAAGTAGAATATATGCCCTGCTATGGATTAAAAAAAAAAAGACTTAGACCCTTAAATGGTTTTGAGAGATCAGCCCCTCAGACTATACAATAAGGTATACAATAAGTGTCCCTAGGGGATTTTGCTGAGCCCTTGTCAGAGACTAGGCCCAGACTAGAAGGGCCCTTGGAAAGTCTATTTATTCCCGAAAATTTAGATATTATATTCTAATGGTCTTTGAGAGCCCATCCAGTCTGGAGTACATGCCCTCTTCCCATTAGTCTTGGTATTTTGTAGGGTGAGAGATGAGCCATTCGTAACAGCTTTTCTCCAAGCAGAGTAGTGCATCTGCTTTTATTTCCAAATCTTCATTTGGCTAATATAGAAGACTCATCTCAATTTCTTTGGTTTTTATCATTTTTTCAAAGGCCAAACTTACCCTGCAAAGAATAGTACTCTAAAAAATTACCATCACCATTCTATAATTTATTGAGCACCTACTTACACATCAGACACTGTGCTAGGCAACTTGCCCATTTAATGTTTTTGTTATTTTCCCAAACTGCACTAGAATAAAACATTCCTATTTTACTATTCCCATTTTACAGTTGAAGTTAAAGAAATTAAGTTCCTTGCCCAAGGTCCACACAGGAGATAGCTAGGATTCAAGCTGAGATCTGCCATTTACCTAAGCCTATACCCTTTGAGGATGTTCTATCACGTCCCTAATCACAGAGAGTTACAACTAGAAGGACTGTGTGGTCTAGTCATTTTATTTCAAATGAAAAGAAAGAGGTAAAATACTCCCTTTTTCATCTATTTTACTTATTTAATAGAGTAGATTGCCCAAAGCAGGTGTCTCTAAATTTTTCTGCTTACTCCCGCTCTTAACATGAAAACAAGAAAAATACTGGTACCTGACCAGAAAATTATTATTAGAGGACAAAGAGTTAGTACAGACGGTTATGTAGTGATGTGTTCCTCACAGTGTTGATCACCGTTCTGCCCAGATACGAAATCTAGGAGTCTTCATTGCACGGTTCACTTACTGAACTGACAAACACTTAAATTCCAAAGTTGTTAAATCCAGATTTTAAGACTGGAACCGAAGTATTTAATACAGAATAGAAGAAGAAGTCATGTACTTTGAAAAACTGTGAATATATTTTCATCTTACATTTCTCATAGCAGAGAGCACATTTATATTCATTTTTCCATAATACCTACCTAACGAGAAGAAATGCCTATTTCTTCTAAGATACTTAGACTACTCACTAAAATCAGTATCTGAAAAACTTTCACTATTTGTCCATACTGAAAAACAAATGTTCATGCATGTTACCACTCCGTAAGAATGAAGGAGACCTGACTTCTTGCTTCTGTTGTTAATCTACATCATGTTAGAAAGAAGGAATAGGCAGTGGTTCCAGGAAGGTATGATGACTCTGAATTCGGTTCAGGAGCTGCTGGGCCACAGGTTTGAATTCTGTTTCCCACTGGAGTTTGTGATAGTTTTTTAGGTCTTGATCAAAACTGCCATCCAGTGCTAGTTCTTCATCTGCACCCAAAAAATTAAAATTACAGCAATTATTTTGGCATGTAATCCTACTGGTTAAAGTTTAAATTTTGATGGCATAAGTTAAATTCATCCTGGGTCATCTCTAATCTCAATATGACACAGATATGATTTGGGGGTTACATTGTTTTTTATAGGAGTAATTCTTGGGGCACCTGCGTGGTCCAGTGCCCAACTCTTGATTTCGGCTCAGATCATGACATTCCGGTTTGTGAGATCGAGCCCAGAGTTGGGCTCCACACTGGTTGTGGAGCCTGCTGAAGATTCATGCTCTCCCTCTTGCCGTCCCCCACTCGCTCTCTCTTTCAAAATAAATAAATAAATTTAAAAATTAAAAAAAAAAGTATAAAAGTAGTTCTTCACTATAAAAAGGACAATAATCTTCTCAAAAGAAAAAAAAAAAATCCTGGATTAAGTTGAGCTCTTATTTCAACTAATCCCCAAGTGTTTATATCCACATCCAAAAGTCAGATCACAGTTTCTCAGGAGAAACAAAATATTAATAGATATTCCTTATCTGCACATTAGAAAAGTGAATTACTTCAGTGGTTGACAGATCTAAAAGGAGTCAGGAAATCTTTTCAGAAAGTAACACAGTTGAATTTGACACTTGATTTGAAAATCAATTTTGCTGGCTTTAAAGCAGCCTCAGTGTACTTCTTTGTAAAGGCCCCTATGCTCTCACCAATAACAGTGAAAAGTGGGAGACTTTGAAAATCTGAAGTAGTGAAGTAGTATTAGAATCCCAAGTGAGTCCACGTATAATGTAGAAAAGCACTAGTAAAAAAAAAAAAAAAAAAAAAAAAAAAAAATTACAACCTTAATTTGCTTCTTATTCCAAGGGCACCCTGAATTCTGTAAACACTGAAAGTCTATCCAACCCAAATAGGAAGATAAACGGCCACTAAGCGTTCTGTGCCAATATTTTGCTTGTTTATATTGGGCCTCACACCCCGTATGTGAAGGATTTTAGGAAAATGGATTGGCCTGCCGGTCAGAAGACTGGCTCTTCCACTTCCTAGGTCTGTGGCTGAAGCAGACATGGTAAGTGGTAACCACCAAGCCCTTAAATGACCACAAATATTGCTACTTACATAACTTGCAAACTTTTTAATAGGGCCAATTAAAATCCCATTATCAAATGCTTCATTACTGTTTACATCAAATTGTCTGCACTGTGTATCTTCATATATCCTTTGTACCTTGGCACTGTTGGTGTTAGTGTCAGTACCCTGAGTAAGATAAGGCAGCCCGCAATCCCAGTTTGGACCTCCCCCACCTCTCCTCCAACCAAGAGGACAGCCGCGCCGCTCAGAGATAAGTTCTGGACAGACACAAACGCTTCAGCAAGGCACTCCCTTTGAGGCACTCCCAGCTCCTGTAGGCAAACCTGGACCTCCCCACCCACAAGCTAACCAGGGCCTCGAGGGGAGGAGAATGCCAACGGCCTTCTGGGCCTTCAAAGCCAATACTGAGCTACTTCCAGACATGAGAAGCCTGAGAGATTTCTCCATCCTCTTCCTCCTCACTCTTTTCCAGGTTTTCTGAGCACAAACTCATGTCAGACGATGAATTCTCTTATTTAATGCCCTTCTTTCCAAAGAGGCTTAGGGCTGCCGGCTGCCCAGGCACTTGGCAGTTCCTTCCTCTGCACAGGTTTTAGTTGGATTTAGTGGATTTAGCAAATCTCTATTTGGGTGTTTTAGGGCTTTTTTCAATCTAATGTCAAGACTGTGTTACTTTTCTTGAGGTCTGGCCTATGATTAGTTAATCCACACTCGAACCCTATTAATTGTAAATTGGTTTAGACAAGGAAACAAAAGTGGCCCAAAAGCTACAAGTAAAAGCAAAAAGCAGTCTGAAGTTTGAAAGTAAATACAGCAAATACATAAGAAAGTGCCCTACTACACTAGATATTATATTTTGGAATGTGTAGTCTTTGCACTAAAGAACAGCAGAGGGGGCGCCTGGGTGGCTCATTCGGTTGAGCGTCTGACTTTGGCTCAGGTCATGATCTTGCTGTGCTTGAGTTCAAACCCTTCATTGGGCTCTGTGCTGACAGCTCAGAGCCTGGACCCTGCTTTGGATTCTGTGTCTCCCTCTCTCTCTGCCCCTCCCCCACTCATGCTCGCTCTCTCTCTCTCTCTCTCTCTCTCTCTCTCTCTCCATCAAAAATAAACATTAAAAAAATTTTTTTTAAAAAAACAATAGCAGAGGCAAATTCAAGAACAATTTATATCTATGATTTTCAAACTCTTGACTGACCTAAAAGATACATACGTCAGGACTGTACATTATGACTTACATATTTATTTACAATTAACAACCATTTCACAATAGAATACTTAGTCTTACTGCATGTAATATATTCTGATATTTTCTTTCTTTGCTACCACCTCATTTTTTTAAAGATGTTGGACACAGGATGGAAAGCACTGATTTTGATAACCAATCATTCTTAAGCTTTCTGTGTGAACAGCATACTTCTAATACTAGAATTTAAAGGAAAGTTTTAGGAAGGTATAGAAAGGAGTAAAGAACCCAAAACAATAAATTCCTCAGTGATCATTATATCACGATTTCTGTTGTAGTTTAAGTATCCTGCAGCATCAATTAAAGCTTCTCTTACTTCACTATCTCCCAGTTTTCTGTGCAGCACCAGGTAGCTCTAAGAAGGTTTGATTATTTTCCTATTATGAGGCCCAGTCCTCACAGTCCATGCTCTTCAGTGTGGACTTGTTAATGTCATCCTTTATTTTCTTCTAATTTTTTTAGAAAAACATTTTTAAGTAATCTCTACTTAAAACATGGGACTTGAACTCACAACCCTGAGATCAAGAGTCAGATCGTCCACTGAGTGAGCCAGCCAGGAACCCCTTTAATGTGATCCTTTAACTTGAACACCAGGCCTCACTCTGCCCCTTGTCTCACAACCTAGGTGCTAAGTTGAACATATGTTACGATGAACATAAAATAACCTGTGTTCTTTGTGTTAATAAACTGCACACACTGATCACCAGTTACCAGCTCTCCTGAGAGAAGCTCACAGTAGAACAGTGTGCCAGACTTGTGTACATCACTTAAGATAAACATCAAGATAAACACACTACTGATGAGTTTATAAGAAGTGACTGCAATACATCAGGACGTTTCAGACAATTTTCTTTTTAAGCTACTTTCCAAAAAGAACATCAACGTCCCAATGTCCCAACCATGTAAAGGACCATTACTTTCTCCTTTTTTTGTCTTTCCTCAGTCACCCATAAAAAAAAAAAAAAAAAAAAAAAAAAAGTTGGCTAACTTCTATTACTGTGTCAATTGCCTTGTTATTTCTAAAAGCAGTGCACACTTCAATGTGGGCTTTGTGATTTAACAGCTCATTCTGTTTTCAAAATGGCCAGCTTTTTAGCTATCTGTGTGAAACAACTGGAATTCCAGTACACTCTCACTCACCTGTGCATACTAATTGCTGCATCCTGGCTGGTCAGACATACTACAGCCCTGTCAGAGGTAAGGGTCTGAGGCTGGCACCGCACAGGCAAACACCAGGAAAGAGCTCAGTCCTTAGAATTTGTAAGGAGGGCCTAGTGATCACGTGAGAAATCCCTGACACACTGTGGCTCCCTGATCAAATGTGTTTATTTTTGCTCTCCACACCACAGTTCCCTTCCATGGGTTTGGGTGAGGATTTACAAAGTTAGTCAATCAGAGCACCTGGGTGGCTCAGTCTGTTAAACATCTGACTCTTGATCTTGGCTCAAGTCGTGATCTTATGGCTCCTGGGACCGAGCCCCGCCTCCAGCTCTGTACTGACAGAACAGAGCCTGCTCGGAATTCTCTCTCTCCTGCTCTCTCTGCCCCTCCCCTGCTCATGCTCTCTCCTTCTCTCTCACTCACAAAATAAAAAAAACTTGAGAGAAAGAAAGAAAGAAAGCCAATCTACAGGCATCTATCAAGGACCTACTTCATATGAGGCAATATCATTTCCCTAAAGTGGTTCAGTTGGAGTGGGGAAACAAGATAAAAGTTACAAAACAATAACACAGAAGTTACACAGTTCACGATTGCTATTTAAGAAGTACAGATTTCCTATGACTACACTGTGGGCTTGAAAAGCTGTGTGAGAAAGGTCTGCAGGGACGGGCAGCACCTGGCTGGGATAGGCACATGCAAAGGCTCAGAGGTTGGGGAAGCACAAGGAGAAGCCTGCCCTGGTTCTAAGGGAAGCCTGAGGGAGGGGCTACTAGAATGAAGTGCCTGCCGCCTGCCGGGTACTGCATTCTGCTGAGAAGCTGCCCATGCCCACAGGGGGGTTAAGGGGGCCCTTATGTGAGGCACCTGGGTTACTCGGTCAGTTAAGCTCCTGATTTCGGCTCAGGTCATGATCTCACGGTTCGTGAGTTAGAGCCCCACATCGGGCTCTGTGCTGACAGCTGGGAGCCTGGAGCCGGCTTCGAAGTCTGTGTCTCTCTGTCTCTCTGCCCCTCCCCCACTTGCACTCTGTCTCTCTCAAAAATGAATAAACTTCAAAACAAAATTTTTTTAATTAAAAAAAATTCAAAGGGGCCCATATGTAACATGTCCCCACCATTTTGTTATTTATGGTTGACCGTTCTGGACCTATGTGCCAGGGAAGGAAGCCACAGGTAGGCTGTGGTACAGGCAGCTGCTGCCTTAGCCCTGAAAGCCCTACACCCCAAGGGAGTGATTCAGGAAAGCAACCACACCTCTTCCCCAAACAGGAGACACATAGAAAGATATGCCAACAACAGAGGAGACACATGCTGAGGGCAGCACTAAGAAGCCTCGAGAGAGTTGAAGCATGACCAAGCAGGAGCCTCTAGGGACTTTTTGCATCACAGCAGAGACTGAGCAGAGTTGAGTCTCAAGCAGGGTGGAGCAGATGATGGCCTGCCACTGAAGGGGTTACTCAGGGACTCTGGTTTCATCTGGAACGACCTTCTAGGTCCTGAGTGCCCCTCCAGCAGGCTTTGGGCAATGTGCTTATTTCCTGGCTTCCTTCTTCCCTGTGCACCCTTCCCTGAAACTCCTTCACTGAGCAGGTAGGGGTTCTCAAGCCTGGCTGCATAGCAAACTCACCTGTGGAACTTTGAAAAAAACACAGACAATTGGCCTCACCCTGGAGTTCCTCAATCAGCATGCCTGGGGATGGGGCCAGGACAAGAGTGTGTTTTTTAAATTCCACACCCAATTCCAATGTTCTGCCCCACTTGAGAACTGAATTAAGGCAAGTTGAGCACAGACTTCTGCTCCTGGCAACCTGAGAAAGCTCAGTGTTACCAGAGCAGACTGTGAACCTCAGTGATTTAAAATCATGTTCATTTTTTTTTTCTTACTCCTACACCCACAAAATTATATTTACCTGAAAAGAGCAAATTTCACATCCATCTAGCAATCCTGATTCTTTCAAGTAACTTCTGGTTCTGAGTTCCTGTTTAATAACATTGTTACAACACTTAGCATTTACAAAGCACTTTCACAGCCCTGTTTTGAGGACTCCTTGTGTGTCAGGTACTCTATCAGGCTCTCTGTACAATGTCTCCTCCTTTATATTCTAACAACTCCACAAAGTGGCCATCAATGGTCCCTAGCTTAGAGATGAAAAAATATAAATTCAGGGAGGTTAAGCCCAACATTAAAAGTTTATATGTGACAAAAGCAAGGGCTTAAACTCAGAACGGTGTGCTATGGGCCCTGTGGTCTTTCCATTATGCACTCAGATGCTTATTTGATCCTCACTACTCCCCAGAGCAGGGCTAGGGTTATCATGTCCGCATCTCAGAGATGAAAAGACAGGTCCTGAAATTCTCTGGTCAAATCACACCACAAGAAAACACCAGCATTGGAATCCACAGCTTCTGAGCCACACTGAGAGCTTCCACATGGCCTTGCAGATGCAACACAGTGGCTGGGCAATGGTACAGACATGGTCTCCATTTTGAGAAAAAGGATTATTGAAAACATTCACTTACTTATTTAAATCATTGTTTTTAGACCTAACCCAGAATGAAAAAAATTCTCCTAAAAAAACTTTTTTTTTAACATAAGAAACTATCCTTTCCTTTGATTTGTATCAGTGATTTCTTCCCTTTCAGTGGTCTGAAACCCACTGCAATGTCAAATAATTTCACAGACCCTCCTCCACATAACATAGTTGCTAATTAAAATGTATAGATCCATTAAAACCATGACTTGAGAGTAACTTTTAGCCATATTTTATCAATTCCAATGTTATATATTTTTAAACAACACCAATAATTTATGCTCACATCTGGTATTTAGGCAGTTTATAAAAAAATTCAGAAAAGAAAAAAATGAGAAAAGCCACAGAAAAAAACCATGACAGAATCCAATGAGTTGGAGTCCTTGTGTCCCCATTGTAAATAACATTCTGCCTCTTCTCAGATATTTCCAAATTTACACAGCTACTCAAACACATACCAATCTTTACCCATGCTGGTCACAGAAAAGAACATTTCTCCTACTCTGATAAAACTCACAGACTCACAGTCTGGAGTCTTACCTAAAAATGATGGTAGCAGGACTAACAATGTGTTGGTGTCTTCATCTCCAAAACATGATGAAGCGTTGGTGATATTTTCACTGAAGTTCCATAAAGTTTTGCAAACCAAGCAGGCCAGCTGCCAATCGGTAGGACCAAAATGTCTTAAACAATCCACCAACCTAAGTCAAAAAAGTCAAATTAAGAAGTTGTTAGGGGGGAGCCTGAGTGGCTCAGTCACCTAAGCGTCCAACTCTCGGTTTCGGCTCAGGTCATGATCTCACGGTGCATAACTTGGCTTGGGATTCTCTCTCTCTCCCTCTCTCACTGCCCCTCCCCCACTCGAGCTGTCTCTGTCTCTCTCAAAATAAATAAACTTAAAAAGAAAAGTTATTGGTCAGAATCTCTTTAATTTTTGTATTTTTAGCATAATGACGATCATCCTGTATTATTTAATATGTATTATATGTAATTCAGTGGTTTTTTAACACTTCACATCTATAAATTTAAGTAGCTACAAAGTAGCAATAACCTACTTCTGAACGGTTTTAAGCGTCCAGTGGCACCTAAATTTCCTCTTCAGCCCGTAGCTTGGCAGTTCCAAATGCTGAAATACCTCCACCCCAGAAGAGTGATGAGAGGGGCCCAAGCTCCATGGGAAACCATTCCCTCTGACATCTGAGAGTCAGGACTCCATGTCTTGAAACTTACTTTTTAATGCCACCTCCTTCTTTTAGGATGACACGTTTGTTTTTATCCACAGTGAGATTTAGGAGAACGCCACAGGCAGAAAAGCAAATATCCTGATGCTTAGCATCGAGCAGTGCAATCATGAACTTGTGTACTGGGAGGACAGAGAACAAATGTGGACCAATAAGGCTCAGGGTTCCCAGCTGTACCTTAGATTATAAATGGCAAAGGGGGAAATGGGGAGTGGCTCGAAAAACCGGAAACTCTGCTAGGGGACTTAATCCATTCTACCTAAGGCTTTACTCATGCCCAGCTGTGGGTTTGCCAACATCCACTGCATCTAGAACTTGCTCCCCATCCCCCAAGTCCTTGGTCCCCCAGCAGTGCTGCATCTGACCCAGGCAGCAGCTCCCTCCCCGGGGCAATGATATAGTCCCTTCCAGTAGAAAGGGAAAAAAAAAAAAAAAAAAAATCACAAACTCCAACCACACAGGTGACATTCATCTCTACCATCTGATTCTTCTCAAGGGCCCCTTTGAACCTTTGCAGCAATTTTCTTTAAATACACAACCCCTGGGGGTGCCTGGGTAGCTCAGTCAGTTAACCATCTGCCTCGGGCTCAAGCCATGATCTTGTGGTTCGTAAGTCGAGCCCTGCAAAGGGCTGTCAGCGCAGAGCCTGCTTCAGATCCTCTGTCCCCTTCTCTCTCTGCCCCTCCCACCACTGGTCCTCTCTCTCTCTCTCTCTCAAAAAAAAAAAAGAAACATTAAAAAAATTTTAAATACAGAACCCCGGAGGGGGGAAGTAGGCTCCTGTTGCGATCTCTAAAGTCTTCCAGGGCTTGTAAAAGAACTGCTCAGATGGCTGGAAACTGGCCTGTAGCAAGGCAGGACTTCCAGGGTAGGGGGCAGCTCAGGGCAAGACAGGCTTCCCACCTCTAGGAACCATTTTCCTTTACACCTAGGAAATGGAACCATCTATCCTGGTTTCTTATACCCCCAGAAGGGGCTGGGCAAAAGATTGGGGGAGGTTGGATAAAGTGTGTTCTGCCTCCACCCTATCACCTAAGAGGTGGCCATCTTGTTCTGACTTTGGTCCCATTGATGGGTCAGACACATACATGTGTGTGTTTAAGAGTCTAAAGAATGCGCCAAAATGTTAACAGTTATCTCTGGGGGAGTGAGATTATGGGTGACAGTTTGCTGCTGCTGCTTTTTCCCCTTAATATCTGTATTACCTAAATTTGCTACCATGGATAATTAGGAAGTTTTAGGTATTATACTTACATGAAATATTTGAGATGTATAGAGGTGGTTATCTTGTGTACCTGCCACCCGGCTTAAGAAATAAAATGTTACAGGGGTGCCTGGGTGGCTCAATCAGTTTAGCATTCGACTTTTTTTTTCTTTAAATTTTTTTAATGTTTATTAATTTTTAAGAGCGAGAGAGAGAGGCAGAGAGTGAGTGGGGGAGGGGTAGAGAGAGAGGGAAACACGGAATCTGAAGCAGGCTCCAGTCTCTGAGCTGTCAGTACAGAGCCTGACAAAGGGCTCGAACTCACAAACTGCAAGATCATGACCTGAGCCAAAGCCAAAGCCTAACTGAGACACCCAGGCACCCCTGGACTTTTTTTTTTTTTTTTAAGTTTATTTATTTAGAGAGAGGGAAAGCATGAGTGGGGGGAAGGGCAGAGAGAGAGAGAGGGACAGAGAGAATCCCAAGCAGGCTTCATGCTGTCAGCACAGAGTTGGACTAGGGGCTCGATTCCACAAACCCGTGAGATCATGACCTGAGCCAAAATCAAGAGTCAGACACTTTACTGACTGAGCCACCCAGGTGCCCCAAGTGACCAACTCTTGATTTCGCCTCAGGTCATACTCTCATGGTTCTTGGAACTGAGCCCTGGATGACAGCACAGAGCCTGCTTTGGATTCTCTATCTCCTTTTCTCTGCCCCTCCCTACCTCAAAATAAAAAAATAAATAAACTTAAAAAAAAATGTTACAGATCCAATTTTATATCTTTGGGCACACCTTCCCTTCCAACGGTGACTTCTATCTTAAGTGTGGAGTTTACAATTGCCAAATGTCATTTGTACCTTTACATCATTACTATACATTACATAAACAATACTCAAGATCGTTATGCATGTTCTAAAACCTATATTAATGGCATCATTCTGTATATACCCTCCAATCACTAGCTGTTTTGCTCCTATATTATGTTTGAGGCTGATCAATGTTGATCCACGAATCTCTAGTTCATTTATTTTAATTGATGTAGAACTTTTTGTTGCATGAACATATCATGATGTATGCACACTTAGGTTTTTTCCATTTGTTGCTATTACAAGTAGGGCTGTAATGGACATTCTAGTACGTGAAGGAGAATGTCAACTGAGTCCATTCTCATGGACAGTAATAATGACTATAGATTGTTTCCCTTACACACACACACACACACACACACACACACACACACACACCATCTCAGAACTCGGAAGACCATGCACAAGGGAGAGGGGAACCCTGAGAACACTGGCCAGATCTATCCTGGCATATCGAGTGGAGAGCCTTCCACATGCATGGAACAGCATGTCAAGCACTGCACATCCCAAAGCAGAAACAAGCATCACATTGTCATGACCCAAGCTCTAGAACTGCTTAGCTGTTTATTGGCAAGAAGTACATGCTGATGAACACGGAGTATCATTAACTCACCATTTTTCTGCACAATGAAATCACAGATGTCATGGTCCTGGGAGAGATTTCCAAAAACACGCACAGCTTCAAGGATTCCATCCATGTTATTACTCACAAGAAGCTTTATGAGCACTGGGTTTGGGGACCAGAGAAATAAAACCAGTGAATTTAAGTTTTAATTTAAAGGCTATGAGGCTCCAGTATTATACTAAATACTGATAACTCAAAATCTTAAAGCAATAATAAAACACAAACTGTAAGAGACTTTAGCAAGAACTTGGCCACTAACTTTTCCCCATATTCCAATGTCTTAGAATTGAATGAGGCTCTTTGATATCTGTACCAGAAATCGGAAAATAGGAATGCCACCAGGTCTGTGTTTAGCAAATAGAGTCAAAATGTTAAATATTCATCCACCCAAACCCAACACTGAACCTTACATTCAGCAATATATAGCTTTTTGTCTTGAATTATGGAATTCTTCACTTGGTAGTAAGATAAGTTGTTGATTGTGGCTGTAGTATTGATCACCAGCTCCTCGCAATCCTCAATTGACTTGTATTCTGAAACACAGTAAGGAAAAGGGTACCAAAGGCTCATTGCAGGGGCAGAAACAACGACATCCTAACTGCAGCAACAGCAGCCCCAGGGACAAGCCACTCTCCCAGGCAAGGTCTGTTCAAGGGCACTGTTTGCTGCTTTATTTCCCAGGACGCTTCCTGCGTGGAAGTGCATCAAAAGCAGAGGACCACTCCTGGCCAGGTTTTAGAACACTCTAAGCTCGCTCCCTCCAGCCAGGGGGTCTGGACAAATTGGGCTGATCTAGGCCCTGTGTTTGTAGTAAAGTGGAGGTGCCAACACACCAGCAAGCTGAGCTTCTCTCACCCCCACTGGTTTGCCGTATTCCTGAGCTCTCTGGGGGCTCCACCCTGTGAGTCTGTTCCCCACACTTCCAGTCTGTTCCCCACACTTCCACCTCGCAACAGAACGATCCTGGGGGCAAACTCTATCCATAACTCCTATCAGTGCTGCCCTCCAAACACGCAGACTCTGATCACTTCTCACCTCCTCTAGTACCACCTAGCCCATCCCTCACCTCTTAACTGGCTACTCTTCTTCCAGCTTCCTCCCTGAGTCCATCCTTAACATGATGATCCTTGAATAGTAAGTCAGCTAAGGTCACTTGTCTTACGTGGGCATCAGGCCCTACCTGGGCAGCCCTAATCTTGACGTCTCTGGCCTCACTTGATGTTCTAGCCCCCAGGTCCCCAGTGCCAACCACACTGGTCTTCCTGCCCCCCCCCCGTTTTTTTTTTTAACATATCAGCATGATCCTGACTAAACCTTTGTACTGCTGCTACTCCCTCTGTCTAGAATATACTCTGTTTCCAGTTATCCACTTGGTTCACTCCTCACATCCTCCAGGTTGTTGCTCAGACATCACCTTATTGAGCACACATTCCTTAATCACCCTATATAAAATAGCATCCATTATTCTCTTCCCCTTACCTTACTTTTTAAAAAATTGTTTAATGTTTATTTATTTTTGAGAGAGACAGAGCATGAGTGGGGAAGGGGCAGAGAGAGGGAGACACAGAATCCAAAGCAGACTCCAGGCTCCAAGCTGTCAGCACAGAGCCAGACGGGGGGCACGAACACATGAACTGTGAGATCGTGACCTGAGCCGAAGTTGGACACTCAACCGAATCTCCCAAGCACCCCTCCCCTTACTCTACTGTTATCTTCTCCATAGCACATATAATCACCTGACCTGTTCAGTGTTTAATGTTTGTCTTCTAGGACTAAAATGGAAGCTCCACAAGACTAGGGATGTATCTGTTTTAGTCACTGTTGCATTCCTAGCACCTAGAACAGAGTCTGGCACATAGGGGTGCTCAATAAATAATTGCTGGATGCAAGAATGAGTGAAGGAATGAACTCTTTATTTAGCATATAAGGCCCTTAGTCATTTTGTCCCTGCCTTCTACTCAGCCTTCAGACTCATCTCCTGGCAGATGTAGCAATGCCAGTTAGGAGCCCTGGTTCCTGCTACCCCCCACTAACGACGCTAGACCATGGGCAGTGTTTGGGAATCTGTTGTTTTTTTGTCTCTTGCCTTGGTAGGACAATTCATTAGCTTGTCCAGAAAAAAAAAGTGGGGGGGTACCTCTTCTGTATCACCACCTTCTGTAGGACCACACATTTGGCCAGAAGGAATAGTGACTGACATCAGGAGCAAGAGGGTAGGCATTCACAGCTATGAGGCATCTATCATGAACAGCACCAAGCACTTTATGTGCATTTAGCCCCACAAAAGTAAATAGTTAATAATGCTTTACATGTGCTTACAAGCATTTGAACCCACAATAATTAATACTCAAAAGGTGCATCTGTCTCAGTCAGCTCAGGCCACCATAACGACATACCACAGATTTGGGCTAAAATAACAGAAATCTATTTTCTCACGGTTACGGAGGTTGGAAGTCTGGGATCAGGATGCCAGCACAATTGGGTTCTAGTGAGAACTCTTTCCGGCTGGCAGATGGCCGCCTTCTTGCTGTGTCCTCACATGGAAGAGACAGCAAGAGCAAGCTCTCTGGTGTCTCTTCTTATAACGTACTAATCCTACCATGAGAACAGATTACGAATTTTGGGCAGGGGGCCAGGAGCAGAATACTATTGGCTGAAATGCAGCCCCTTCCCCAAATGCACATGTTGAAGCTCTAACCTCCAATGTGATTGTATGTGAGATAGGGGTTTTAGGAAGTAAAGTTAAATGAGGTCGTATGGGTGGACTCCTTATCTGATAGGATTGGTGGTCTTATAAGGAGGGGGAGAAAGGGGAAAGAAAGGGAGAAAGGGAGAAAGGGGGAGAAAGGGAGAAAGGGGGAGAAAGGTGGGGATTGCGATCATTCTCTTTTTCTTGAGTGCACACTCTGAGGAAATGCCATGTGAAGACAGGGTGAGAACGCAGCTGTCTGCGAGCCAGGAGGTGAGCTCTCATCTGGAACCCAACTGGCAGGCACCTTGACCTTGGGCTTTCAACCTCCAGAACCATGAGAAACAAAGTTCTGTTGTTTAAGCTACTAAGTCTGTGGTATTTTGTTATGGAAGAGTGAGATGGCTAATAAAGGGGAGAAATGGGACACAAATGATTGGGGGCCATAATTATAGATACCATGAAAGCCTGAAAAATAAAAATATAAACTTTAATCACATGGACTAATCCAGGAAAAGTTAAGGATTTTAAACTCTTTGTGGTTAATTTGGCCAGTCTTTGGTAATTTGATTGGTATACTTTCTTTATTATTTTAGAAAGAGAGAAAGAGAGCACGCAAGCGAGGAAGAGGGGCAGAGGGAGTGAGAGAGAGAGAGACAGAGAGAGAGAGAGAGAGAGAGAGAGAGAATCCCAAGCAGACTACATGCTCAGAGCTGAGCTCGATGTGGGGCTCCATCCCACAACCCAGGGATCATGACCTGAGCAGAAATCAAGAGTTGGAAACTCAAAGAACTCAGCCACCCAGGCGCCTCCAGTATACTTAAAAAAAAAAAAAAAAAAAAAAAAAGATAAAATTCACATACCATAAAATTCAGCCTTTCCAGGTGTACAATTCAATGAGATTCAGTAACAATTTTTTCTTTTTCTTTTTTTCTTTTCTTTTCGCAAATTTTAAAAAATATTACCTGTATTACCTTTGAGGAAGTTCTGCACAGTGGAGGAATTTTCCTTCCTGCAGCTGTGAAGGCTCATTAAAGCCAGCCAGTTGTACCACTAAACCCCTAGGGGCACCGGAGCCACAGAACTGTCTCCCCTGCTGGGAGCAGCCTTACCTAACGTGGCAAGGAGCAGGCCCACGGCGTGCGGGTTGGTGGCCAGGGCCGGGCCGATGCCAGGGTGGATGGCTAAGTTGGCCAGTACTCGGGTCAGCTTGATGAGCACGTCCTCCGCTGGGGCCCTCGGCCTCTGCACCTTGGGTTGCTGGGCTCCTCCCGCCTGCTCCTTGGCGCACAGGTCCAGTTTGTAGAATGTATGGAATAATGACAGCAAGGTCGGGATGCTCCCTTTCTCTTTGGAAAACTGTTCACGAGCCTGGTGATTTTTCGCTGTCAGGTTGCCAAGAATAAAGACAATACGGACAACTAAATCCTGCAATAAAGGGAAGACCATTACAAGTGCATAGGGGCTGGGACAAGTTGTTGGAAAGGGTACAGTATTTAATTTATTCACGACTTAATAGCAAAATGGAACACATCTGGCTTCTACTAACTTGTCTAGTATTTGAGTCCCAAGACTGGTGCAAATTGACAGAGGAGATTAAAAGCATTTGGCAACAATGAAAGAATACAAACCGATTGATACTATTAGCAAGGGCTATTAACTTCAGATCCTTCATCTGAAATTCTGGCCGGCTTTTTTTTTTTTTTTTTTTTTTAACCCCCTAGAGAACAATTAGTTGAGTGGCATAGGATTACTGATATTGTGTTATGTAAATCTAAGTATTGATACTAACAGGTTTCTTGAGCACCCAAATCTTTTCCTAAAAGTTCACCTCCTGCTGAAGCATCGTGTTTCTAAGAATCGGGTGTTCTGCACAATGGCTAATCAGATTGTGTTACAGCAGGCTTTCCTGACTCAGACATCTGGGGCAGGATAATCTTTGCTGTTGGGGGGCTGTATTTAGTAGCAGTATTCCTGGCCCCTACTACTAGGTGCCAGGAGCACCTCCTCAGATGCCACAACCAAAAAGGCTCAAATGTCCCCTGGGGGCAAAATCAGCCCCAGCTGAGAATCAAAGCACTGTGTTATATAAAGCCACCACTTAGTGATGAGGGAACATAAGGCAAACTGAGGGCCAAGCACAGTCTAGCATTACCCAGCCCTCCTAGGTGGGATGTGTGTGGCATTCCTCAGGCACTCCAGGCTGCCCAAGGACAAAGGAAAGGACCAAAAACAAATGGTTAAACTGATAAAGTCTCCATCAGTTCACAACTATCTTAGTAAATTAGAAGACAAAGGCAATCTTATCAACAGCCTAATCTCCAGAAACCTATAGACTGAGTTTCCTGGAGCCCCAGCATCAACCTCCCCTCCATAGTGATGTGGGAAACAAAGGCAAGAAGGAAATGGCAGATAAAATTAGATTTCCTTATAACCCGCAGCCCTTTGACACACACTTAAGGCAGGCAGAGTAAAACCTTTCTTCAGGAGCTCCCTACTGTCTTAATGTTAATGCCTTAGCTTGACAATAGCTAGACCTCCAGTAATCTGTGAGTCTTTAGAATATGAAAATCTCTTTGGAAAGTTCCCTTTTGACTTTACCTCCCCCAGCCCCATAGCATATAAGGAGCCACTCTTCACAACCCCAGCGCCCCTCTTTCTGCTCATGGGTCCTGTCCCCGTGCTCTAATAAAATCACCCTTTTGCACCAAAGACGTCGCCAAGAATTCTTTTTCGGCCATTGACCCACTATCACCCCAAAACCTCATCACTTGTTTTTCTTGATCAGGGTAGTGGTTACATGGGAGACACCTTTATCACTATTTGCTAAATTGCACATGTGTGTTTCATGTACTTTTCTGTGTATAAACTATATTTCACAATAAATAAATATTTCTTAAAGTCTCAAGCTGAGAACAATTTACAACTAAGCAGAATGCAAAAATAATTATGTTCTTAATTCGACAACGACAGACAGATGAGTACTCTTGGCCTCACCCATACCCACGGAGAGTGAGGAAACTCCTGTGGGAGGAAGAGACTTTACAGAGACACTCACTGAGGGGCTACCACTGACCTGGGTGCTAATTCTCATTGTGCCAGGCACTGTGCGATTTGACAGGCAAGAAACTGGGCTTCGTACAAGCTGCCTGGTCACACAGCTAGTGAGAGGTGAGTCAGGATTGGAAACCAGGATTCTCCTGATCCAGAGTCATTTCTGCAGCCAAGCCCTGCTTCCCACATGGCCTGTCATTTAAGGATCTCCTTTGCCTTGCCATATGCGGAGCAGTCAAGGAGTTATCTCCTTTTAAAACCCAAATATGTCACCAGGAGGGATTCCCTATAAACTGGACTTTGTTGATCAGATCTGTAGTAATTAGCAGACTTAAGGACTGGGGACAAAGGGCAGAGGCCCGGGCCTGTTTTAATCGGGGAGCCAGGTCTAGGTGGGTCCTGGGGCTGGGGGATGGGCAGCACAGAACTGTGAGTGGCAGAGAGTGGAAGGTCACAGGCAAAGGACAAAATGGGATTTGCCTGGGGCTCCTCTGCCAATACCAACTTGTTCCTGCTTGTTCTTGAAAGAAAAGTTTTCCCTGGCACTGGCCGAGAAGAAGCGAGGCCACTGCTTGTGCAGCTGGGAACCATTTGTCAACATTAAGAAAGTCGGAGGCTGACACGCCAGCAAGAACTGGAGCGGGTCCAGGAGAGAGTTCACACTGGGAAAAACCTCAGCTCAGCCCGCAACCAATGGCACCCAGTCATCCCAGTCAGGAGAACCTGGTCCTGGCCCACCGCGCGCCTGAAGCCCTTAGGGAACTCTGAATGCTGGGAGCCTGGGAGAATACACTCGAAGAAACAGGGTAAGGCACCGTGCTCTGAAGAGCTCCTAATCTATTTGAGAAGACAAGGCTAACAAGCGTGGGGGAAGAGCAAAGACTAAAAGGGCCAAGCAGGAAGCTAGACACGGAAAGGGATTGTAATCTCCAGCCTGAAAGCCAGGCAGTCTGGTTCATACATGTGACTTTGCTTAGCCTCTCTATGCCTCTATTAACTCATTCGTAGAATGGGGGAAATATTGTGTTGTAGTGTATTGTATCGTATTGTACTCTATTGAGGGTAAATGAGACAAAACAGGTAAAGCACAAATCATGAGGAATGATTCAGGCACTGCTCTGAACCGCTTTCATGTACTATCAGTAACATGTTAGTGGCATTTAACTGTGCAGGACGGACCCGACAGTCTCCGAGAAATTTAGATCAGAGGATGCCCAGAGAACAGTGGTGGGGGTTGGCAAAATAACCTCCAATGAATTTGAGTCTAACATTTAAAAATGTATAAAATGCAGATATATGGAGGGGAGGACGGAGTAGGTTAGCCAGGCGAAAAGGAGCGGGTCTTGAGAAAGTACCTGGGACAGTCCCCTTCCTGGGTACTGGGCTCACCTTGTCTATCTCTGATCACCAGGCAGTTCCCTAAAAATGCTGAAGTCTGTGGCTCTCAAATCTTAAGTAAGGACACACAATTTCATTATGACACTCATCATTTCACATAAAGGCGGCGGTTACTTCACATAATTCCCGATGGCAGAGGTTCCTCCCTGGGCTCTGGACGGAAAGCCCTCCTCCACCCTGGACACACCCAGCAGAGAAGCAGAACCCTTTCCAACCAGGGCAGAGGGTATTTCTAAGAATTAGGCTCCTCGAAGGATATTCCACTTCATATTTTCTAAGCTGAGGAATATGAGCTTTTTGCATAAACTCTGATAATATAATTTCTGATTAAAGACACTCTACATGACTCCTACCTCTGAAAAATTCTAATAATCAACCATAATAGCAGTAGCAGCAGCAGCAGGAGGAATGAACACACAGTGTTTATGACGTGCCGGGCCCTGTCCCAAGCATTTAGATATGCAAATTCATTAAAAGTCATAATTTGTAGCCCTTTAATCTGAACAAAGTGTTCCCAATCCCAACAATTGGGATTGTTCCCAATCCCAATCTCCATAGTCACCTCCCTCAGGCATTTAACAGTAGTCTCTTGATGTTGCTGGACCTCATGCTATTCCCTGGATTGAGCTCCTCCCTCATTTCCTCAGGAGCATGTGAAGCAAGACAGGAAAGATGTTATATGTGATTTTGAATGACTTCCTTAAAAACTTAAAAAGTGGCTGCATCCTCTTTGCTCATTCATATCAGGACTAATCAGTTTACCCTGTAAAACATCACAGCTGCCTTCTGAAGGATGCTACGCTATTCTCCCTTCTCCCTCTTCCTAGGCCTCTTCTTCCTATGTTTGTTTTCCTCCTTAGCAGAACTCAGCAGGTGTCTCTGGCCCTGTTCCATCTCTACCCGTCACTGCTGATCTGCCAGGTATTCAGACCAGATCCCAGGCTGGAGGCGAAGGCAGCTTTCCTTAGAGATCATCATTCTTCCAAACTCAAGTTTCCTCCCTCCACGGTCACATGTGGTCTAATCTGGGAAGACTGAGTGCTGCTTTTCTCAGAAAACTCCCTCGGCCCCTTCGACTTCTGCAGTTCTTTTTTTCTAATACCTGTGTGGATCCTACCATGGCATACGCTTCACGAAGAAGAGACTCTAGGCTTTAGGGCAGGAAGAGTTAACACTGCCACAGTACCTCTCTCCCTGCCTTCAGATGGAAAAAGGAGGGGGTGGTTCCTGGCAGCAGCAGGGCCAACTGAAGGATGGCACGCGGGATCAACAAATGGGGGTGGCAGATTGCGCTGTTTGCAGCACCAAGCTTCCAGCAACTGCTACGCTCACTGTTTCTGTCCTCTTTCTCAGGGTTGGCTCGGGCGTCTTTTCGTTCCCCCCCACCCCCTTTCACAAATCTATTCTCTGCAAATCTAGGGAACGTGGAACAGGCCAAAATAGCAGCTGTCTCCCGGGAGGCTGGCAGAGGTGGTGCTTCCTTATCCCCACACCAGTGCCGATCTTAACTCATCTGGAGGCCCGAGGACCCCGGCTGAGCCAGAGGGCTTTGCAAGGCCCCATGGCTCACCGTGGGCGGCCCGCGCCATGCAGAGGACCGCCTTGGACAGTGTCATAGAGAGGTTTATTCACTGGTCCACAAAGAGAGATTAAGGATTGTTGCCAATCTTTTGCAAGTCTCCAAAACGTCACTTAACTAAACATTCTATACAGATTTGAAAAAATTAGACAAAGGCCAACATCAGCGATTTGTAGAGACCACTGACTGACTCCATAGCAGAAATTATTTCATCAGTATACAATTCTCCATTGAGATACAGATACTCTCTTTTATTCTCTGACAGTATCTGACAGCCACCTATAAATCACCCCTGAACTTTTAGAGCATTTTTATCAAATTTAATACAATGTTGCATATACATATATATGCAACAGCTTTTGTAGTTTGGAAACAACAAAATGAAGATGAATCAGGAGAGGTACTTTTTTTTTTTTAAGAAGTCAGTCTAGTATAACTAGTTCATACTGACTTTCAAATTTTGCATAAAAATGGAGTCAGCCTAGCAACAGTTACGGCCAACCAGAACTCAGACAAACAGGTACACCTATTGCAAGAAACCTGACCTCAACTGTACCCTCCAGTTATAGCCTGTGGGATATTCTCTTTAGTTTCAAATACATTGTGCCCTTGGGAGCCAGCACGTTACTCGGTCTCAATGGGCCCCTCACTGCTGTAAATGAAATTGCTTTAACTGGAACAAAGCCAGGAGCAGGACACGGCTGAGTGGCCGGCAAGCTCCCATAGCAGCAGTTGTCGATGTGACTGTCCATGTGAGAGAGACTGGCCTCAAGTCAGCGAAGGAGGCTCTCCTTCTACCCAGAGATGTGGAGACTCAGGCTTCACGGGGCTTGCTGACCCCAAAGTCCAACCCTGGTGAGGAAAAGAGGCAGGACCTTGGCCATCTGTGCTTACAGACGGATTCCCAAACTCCTCATTCACCATAACCCTCATCTGCCAGATCCCCCAGACTTGGTCCTACAGGCATCTTTGATTACTCACTCCCCTCACCAACCAGTCACTGAGTTCCCTTTGCTCTGCCATCTCAAAATCTCCCCCCACCGCCTCCTTCCCATGCCTGTTCTGGTTAATCTGTCTGTAGCCTCCTGTCACAGACCCTTGGTGGGATCCTCCCTCTGTGATCAATGTTAATGCCATTTCTTTTTTTTTTTTAATTTTTAAAAAATTTTTAAAGTTTATTTTTGAGAGAGAGATAGAGAGAGAGAGAGAAATGAGTGGGGCAGGGACAATGAAAGAGGGGGAGAGAGAATCCCAAGCAGTCTCTGTGCTGTCAGCACAGGGCCCGACATGGGGCTTGAACTCACAAACCTTGAGATCACAACCTGAGCCGAAATCAAGAGTCAGACACTTAACTGACTGAGCCACCCTGATGCCCCTGTCAATACCACTTCTTTTTAAAAAACAATTTTTTTTAATGTTTATTAATTTTGAGAGACACAAAGCATGAACAGGGGAAGGGCAGAGAGAGACACACACAGAATCTGAAGCAGGTTCCAGGCTCTGAGCTGTCAGCACAGAGCCCAACGCAGGGCTTGAACCCCTGAACCGTCAGATCATGACCTGAGCCAAAGTCAGACACTCAACTGACTGAGCCAACCAGGCGCCTCACTGTCAATACCACTTCTTGAAGCACAGCTCTTACCTCATTTCCTTGCTCAAAAACATCCACTGCCTGTTAAATGTCAAAGCCAGTGTCCAATGCACCATCCAGCCCCATGTGACCAGTTCTGCATTACCTGACATTATTACTCCCCGCACATAGCCAGCCAAGGTGAACACATTCCTCCTCATTTCCCACACCCTTCCCACCTGGCCTGAAAATAACTGGTGTGTATAATGTTGACCATAGGGAAGGAACTATATCAAACTATCACAGAAAGAATAAACTATGTTCATCAGACTCCACTTACTTAGGAGAGAACTACTTCTACTAAGTAAAAGAAAACATTTTAGAAAGATTTTCAAGATGCCCCATTTAAAATGTAGTTCGGAACTTCTCATGCAATCTGGATCTGAGAGCTGAATCACGATTTGCAATTTTACAACATTTACCCAACTTCCCACCTTCGAACGAAACCTCAACATGAATTGAACATACAGGTGAGCTGAAGAACAGATAAACTTTACCAATCTGGAACACACACTGCACCACGGCAAAAACGCTAATTAACCCTGCGGTGCTGAAAGTGGGTCAGCAGTTTGCCTAAGTGCTGAACCATACAAAATGGCAGGATCTGGGATGCTGGTGACTCAATACCCAGAATCTAAGTAGAGGAGCGTTTAAAAACCTGCAGGGATTATACTTGATGCCTCCGTTCATCTATCCATTCCATCAGCAGCCATTTCCTGAGCACCAACTATATGCTTCTGGACGTGGCTATCCCTCAAAAGCACTAGGCGAGGCTAGAATTTCACTGTGCTCTGTTCTGTTCTGTTCTTAAGTCCACAGACAAAAGTCAGGCGTTTGGGTTCCGTGCTGAGCGGGGTAGAGCCAGTTCCACAAGGGCAAAGCAGCAGGAGCTGGAAAGAATGAACAAGCTAAGGGCTTACTGTGCTGCCCGCCCGGTCAGGGGTGCAGACCAAGGCCAAGGCTGAAAAAAGGAGCAAGCTCAGCCAAATGCTAGCAGTGGGAATGTGTCTGCAGAGGGGCTGGGAATACAGCCACAGGGCACGCTCCTGCCAGGCAGGAGGAAGAGGGTGAGCCAGGAGCCAAGTTACCATATAAAGGCTCCAGGGGAAGGGGTGGAGGCGCCTCCCTAACAAATCCTCACTGGCCCCAAAAAAGATGGAGGGGAGAGAGAGGTCACGTTATCTCTGGACTGCTGCATGGCTGTGGCTGCATCACAGAGGAACAGCAAGAAAAATGGCAGATGTCTGTGCTCTCAGCCCATACCCTTCAGACATTCCAGGTCTCACTGTCAACACCACGATGCCTGAGCATTCCAAATCAGACAGTGCTCGCTGTGCGTACGTGGCCGAACATGATCGCTTACCCTAAAAGAAGTCTAAATGGAATGAGAGAGGCATGACTTTAAAAGCAGCACAAGCAAGGACATGTCGGGCAATTCCCAGACAGTGTTTTTGAAGGCTCTGATGAGGGTCCTGCCTCTGGATGTTCTGTTTTAAAAAAACAAAAACAAAAACAAAAACAACAATAACAAAAAAAAAAACACAAGAAATTGGCCATATCTCAAATGGAGAGAGTCAGATAGTCAGTTGCTCAACGGGCATGTGATGGGAATGTAGATAAAGGTTATTCTTTTTAGACCATGACCTCCGTAAAAAATTGCCCATCATACAAATCTCATTTGAGGCATTTTACTGGATCCCTTGCCCAGTAGATATTTACAGAAGAAATGGGGAAAATCCCTTCATGTTCTTCCAAAAAACAAACCCAAGCATATTTTGGGGAGATGCTAAATGCAGCAATGGTGACGTCAGAGGCACCTCCTAGGGCAGGCCCTGATTTGCAAGGCTGATACTGACCCTGCTCATCCCTGCGTTACTAGGCCCATCTGTTTGTACATTTGGTTTGTACCAAATGTAGTTTACACCAGAGAGCATACAATATGTGCACATTTCTTAAATGAGATTTGTCATTTAATTGAATTTGGGTTACCATTTTTAATAGAGGCTTTACCTAATGCTAAAGTTTAGCTTTCAAACTGCATCGAGCTGACCGAAACGTTGTGCTTCGGTCTCCGTTTTTGTGTGTATGGGAACTGGAGTGATTAGTCGTACCACGGATTTTGGACCAATTAACCTCCCAGACAGGAGCCAAAGAAGTTTCCCTTGTTCTCCCTGAGGAAGTCCTTTGTAAGAGCTGGGAGGGGTGGATTCCTTTTCTCTGAGACTGTTGATAAACCAGAAACCCTGGCTGGTAGCACACAGCCTTCAGACACAGGCCCACGTCACAGAAGTGCAAAGAGGGGTGGAAAAAACTGGGCCATCATTTGATTGTATATGCACTAATCTTCCTCAAATTTATCTGTTGCAAACTTACAAAATTTCAATATGGGTATATACTGAACTTTCTCAAAGCAGGACATTGGTAGGAATATTTGGTGATTATCTTAACAATAAAATTTGGGGATTATTTCACCAATTAGGAATCAGCAACTCATGGTCTGTCTAGCTAACTGAGGTTAATGAGCCCTGCCTTTTGCAAGCCATTCTGAGGGTCCTGCAGGAGAAGACCTGAACTCACCTGAATGAATCTAAGTGGTTCATTCAGACCAGTGCCTGAAGCTTCATCAGTGTGATTGGCTGTGTTATCAAAGCATTATCAATGTTATCACTGGGTTTGGTCCCAGGACTAGTTTTTTTGTTTGTCTTGTTTTTTCCAGGACTACTTGTTTTGACACAAGTCTGGCATAAAAAATTCATGGAAGAGTCTAATAAACCATCTCATTTTCTCTAGCTAAGAAAGGCTCCAGCTATTGGCGCAAAAAGCAGAAGACATGAGGCTTGGTCACTTGAGCGTCTGACTTTGGCTCAGGTCATGATCTCAAGGTTCATGAGTTACAGCCCCGTACCAGGCTTGCTGATGTCAGCTCAGAGCCTGCTTGGGATCCTCTGTCCCCTCTCTCTCTCTGCCCCTCCACCACTCATGCTCACTCTCTTTCTCAAAAATAAATAAAAACAGACTTCTTTTTCTTAATGTTATATTTATTTTTGAGAGCGAGAGACAGAGTGTGAGTGGGGAGGGGCAGAGAGAGGGGGACACAGAATCCGAAGCAGGCTCCAGGCTCTGAGCTGTCAACACAGAGCAGAGCTTGAACCCATGAACTGTGAGATCATGACCTGAGCCGAAGTCTGACGCTTAACCGATGAGCCACCCAGGTGCCCCTTTTAGCTGATACTTTTAACAAGTTTTATTATGAGGTTCCCCTACTAATTGCAAGCCAATAATTGCAAAAGGAAAGTAAAGACAAGTAAAGACTACCAAGGACAGAGTTAACAATCAATAGAAAGGGAAGAGAAAGAAATCTACAGAAAGGACAAAAACATTTAAAGAATCTCATCAGGGATGCCTGGGTGGCTCAGTCTGTTGAGTGTCTGACTTGGGCTCAGGTCACGATCTCACACTTTGTGAGCCCTGCGTGGGGCTCGGTGCTGACAGCTCAGAGCCTAGAACCTGCTTTGGAGTCTGTGCCTCTCTCTCTCTCTGTCTGCCCCTCCCCCGCTCACCCTCTGTATCCCTCTCAAAAAAAAAAAAAAAAAAAAAAGAATCTCATCAACAGACTCATGCTCGCACTATGGGACAAATAGCCTCTAGAGCAATAATTAATGTTTGTAATATTGACCTTTGGCATCAAGAAGAGATTAAATTATTCTTAGTGTCTTCTAAGAAAGCAAGGAAATATGTAATATATTTTAATATGATCTTCACTGCAATGATTAAAATAATTTAATAAATTATGCATTTCCTTGATGGTTCTGGAAACAACATGAACTGTACATAGTTTGCAAGGTGCTCTTCATTCTTCTTCTAACCAAAATAATTTTAATAGGAACACAAAATTATCATATAGGTCAATAGAGAAAAAAGATGGCTTTGAAACACCAATTTTGCTTTATGAGAACTTTTGGTCCAAAGTGAAAAGTAGTTTGCTAAGAGCCACAGTAAAATTTTATGCAGATTAAACTTTAAGATATATAGTCCCTTACAGCAGCAAAAGCATACCCTTAGCTGTGTTGACATCTCAAATGTCTTATATTGGCAAGATACCAGGATTTTTGTCTGTTTATTAAACACAGCCATCATCCAAGCTATAATCAGAAAAACAAACGGTTATTTACTAGTAATGCTACAAAACAATAGGGCTATTTATCAGTACTGAACTGATGTGTATTCTTCCTTTTTAAAAATGTACAGGTTATGACATAACTTGAATTCAAGTTGTTAAACCAAAATGCATTCTTTAACCCTCATTTGAAAATTCTAGTCCAAGCAAAGATGCCTTCTCTGGTTATAGTTATCTAAATCATCCAAAATCAAAACACCAAAGCAAAAAAGAATAATGATGGTAAAATAAAATTACAATGAAAATCATAAAAGCACATTTACAAACAAAATCCATAACTAAACTTTTAAAGTATAAGATCTAAAAGAATTCTTTTAATGTAAAATATATTTCTGCCATTTTATTCTTTTACTTAAAAAGAAAACCAGGAATAGGAGTGCCTAAGCTTTTCACCAGATTAATTCACTTGCCCTAAGATTACAGTTATGATAATACATTATGCCAAGATGCTTATGGACAAATGCTTAATGGACACTTAACAGCAATGGAGAATCTTTCGGGTAGATTAATCAAATCATTCTTCACCTGACGTAGCAAATTCTTATACCTTGAAATCTTTCAAAGTATGTAATTTAGAAAAAATACAAAATATGTAGGTGAAAGCATTTGTAACCCAATTCTCAGAATCAGAAACTCAAGTACACATTTGTAAATCAGTGTTTAAAAGCCAAATAAAAATTACTAACACTTTAAGCAAGGTTTTACCATCTTTAAAATGTAGTAATAGTGTAATATGAGCATAGATAGATACTTCTCTGTCATCTGTATAACCAAAAAGAGACTAGTAACATTTTAATAAACTAGCTAATAATAGCATAAAATCTGACAAACTTAGTTATTCTCAGCAGAAGTACTTGGCTGGGTAAAAATAAATTCAGCGCTATTTGTGGAAACATGGGTTATATTTTGAGGTGGTTTTGAGATGGCCAATATAAACAAACACAAAAGCTTTATATTAAAATGTTCTTAGTATACATATAAATTATTTGGTTTAAAGCTGATGAAACTTAGTGTGCGATTCTGAAAGTTTACCATATTTGAAATATATATTGTGTTCATGTATCAAATATGTCACCAAACAGGTGATGTAACTGTAATCATTTATAAATCTGAATAAACTGCATTTAATGAATATTCAAAGACTCATAATAAAACTTAATGTCTGTACTATTATGATTATATTAAGGTGGAGTCATTTGTGACATCTTCCCTTTTTTAAATAGCTCTATATATTGTTACCCAATTCATTAAAACCAAATTATTTTCTTTCTAAAACTTTTTTAAACGTTCATTTATTTATTTTGAGAGACAGAGTGAGAGAGAGTAAGCAGGGGAGGGGCAGGGAGAGGGGAGAGAATTCCAAGCAGGCTCTGGGCTGCTAGCACAGAGCCTGATGCAGAGTTCGATCTGACGAATTGTGAGATCATGACCTGCACTGAAATCAAGAACCAGATGCTCAACAACTAAGTCACCCAGGCGCCTCTGTTTTCTTTCTAATATTTACGTTTGTTTGAAATGATTCATCTTCTAAATACTAAAGTGTCAAAGAATTAGAAAATTTCCAGTCTAGAAGAATCTTTAGAGTATACCCGTGCAGGGGATCCCAAACTGTGCTTTGCATCAGAAGTCCCCGTGGTTCTCAGTCAAGTGCGGATGGCCAGGCCCCTTCCCACCCACTCAGCAAGCCTGGGACTGGGCCTGCAAATAACTCCCATCCCACCCCAGGATGACTCTTGTCTAACTGTCCAGGGATCACTGGCAGCAACAACACTGTGCACCCATCCTCTTCCCTAAACCAGGGATCCTACCGCATCAACATCCCATGGTAGCCATTTCTCCCTCCAACTAGTCTCTCCTCAACTCCTACAGATAACTCTGACTCCTGGGGCTGCCCATTACACATCAAATGGAAGCTTCTGATAGAAACCTGTACGTTCAAAACATAAGGTCATTTAACATGGGCTTATACAAATACCCCAATGCAAAGACAAACTGAAGAATTAAATACATAAAGAACTGACCTGTTTCTTCTGGTATTTGTTCATCACTTTCAAAAACAAGGCATAACATCTGGAACAGTTGGCCAAGGCTGCACAGCAGTCATAGTAAGAAGTAAGTTTGCTGCAGAAATGCCAAATGGGAAAATAAAAATAAACTTTGGTTTTTTTGTTTTGTTTTGTTTTGGTTTCCAGAAAGCTCAAATACACATAGGGTTACTTTATTTTTTTTTAAATATAGTTTATTGTGAAATTGGCTTTCATACAACACCCAGTGCTCATGCCAACAAGTGCCCTCCTCAAAGCCCATCACCCACTTTCCCCTCTCCCCCATCCCCATCAACCTTCAATTTGTTCTCTGTATTTAAGAGTCTCTTATGGTTTGCCTCCCTCCCTCTCTGTTTGTAACTATTTTTTTCCCCTTCCCTTCCCCCATGGTCTTCTGTTAAGTTTCTCAAGACCCACACATGAGTGAAAACATATGATATCTATCTTTCTCTGCCTAACTTATTTCACTTAGCATAATACCCTCCAGTTCCAACCATGTTGCTGCAAAATGGCAGGATTTCATTCTTTCTCACTGCCAATATTCCATTGTATATATAAACCACATCTTCTTTATCCATTCACCAGTTGATGAATATTTAGGCTCTTTCCATAATTTGGCTATTGTTCAAAGTGCTTCTATAAACATTGGGGTACATGTGCCCGATGCATCAGCACTCTGGTATCCCTTGGGTAAATTCCTAGTAGTGCTATAGATTTTTATAGATTCCTATAAAAATAGAACTTTTTGAAACTAACCCAAGAGGAAATATGGCTGGATATATAGCCACTAAAGAAAGTGAATCTGTGGTCAATGATACACACAAATCTTGCACTTTCCAAGCAAGTCCTACAAACTTTTCAAGAAACAGATAAGTTCAATTTTCAGGAATTCTTCGATAATAGAGAAAAAGTGGGAACACTTCCCAACTCATTTTATGAGACTGGTATAAACTTGCCACTAAAAACAAACAAGGACAATGCAAAAGGAAAAGTACAAGGTTCATCTAACGCATAGATGAAAAATCCTAAACAAGGTATTAGTCAATTCAACCTAGCAATGTATAGCAGCTTAACGTCAGACAACCTATTAATCTGTAATCTACTATATTAATGAATTTAGAAAAGAAAATCTACATAATCAAAATAGATACTAGGTAAGCATTCAAGAAAATCTAACACCCATTAGTGCAAGAAAATTCTTCCTTAACCTTCTGAAGGGTATCTACAAAAACCTGCAGTAAATATTATTTTTAACTGGTAAAACCACAAAAATATTTCTTTCAAATATTTTCTTTCAAATATTTATCTGCAGGAGAAAGGCAGCAGGTTCAACACTCTTACAACTTTGTATGGGACATCCTGAGTGATACAATTAGAAAGAGGTGGGGACAGCAGGGAAGAGTTGTAATGATGGGGAAAAAAACCCGAAACTATTCTTATTTGCAGACAAATTGCATACAGAATCCAAGACAATCTATAGACTAATGCTTAGATGTAAATTTCATTAAGATTCCTGGATTAAAATTAATAAGCAAATATTAAATACTATTTATGTACACCAGCAACAGCCTATTAGGAAATATTTTATATACATATTTTATAGTCAGCATGTGCTATTACATTAGTTTCGGGTCTCCAACACAGTGATTTGACAATTCCATACATTATAACATATTCACCATGATAAGCGTAGTCACCATCTGTCACCACACAAAGTTATTACAATATTACTGACTGTATTCCCTATGCTGTATTTTCTTCCCCATGACTTATTTATTTTATAAGTAGAAGTTTATACCTCTTAGTCCCCTTAAAAATATGTTTAGAGATTGCATTCATAATTGCAGCAAAAGCCATGAAGAAATAAATCTGACAAAAGATGTGCAAAATCTTTTTGGAGAAAAAAATAAAATTTTATGGAAAAATGTAAAAGAAGACATCATAAACGTTTATTGGTGGAAGACTCAGTATCATAAAGGTGTCAATTCTCCACTCCTGCATCCCAATTGCTCTACATACTCAGTGCTGTTCTGTGAAAAATGCTAAAGTTCCTATCCCAGACCTTAGCTGATTCTCCAGTTCATGAGAAAGAGGGAAGAATTTGGACCTTAAAGGAGAAAAGAGGCAAAGGACTCATCTTGCCTTATAGCAAGACTTAAATCTATAACACTGGAAACTGTGTGGTACTGGTCTGAGGATGGACCAAACAAAGTGCCTAGAAACAGACCTACAAGTATAAGGAACCTTGCTTGTGTTTAACTAACTAGGCATTTAGAATCAGTGCAAAAACAAAATGCCATGTTCAATAAAAAGTGCTGGGACAACCGACTATCCACGTGGAAAAAAAATGAAAATTGGATTCCTACATGCCACCATGTATAAACACAAAATTTATGATTTTACAGTGCTTCAAAATGAGAGTGATAAGTACCCCAAATTAAGTATCCAGGCAGGAAAGCACAGTGCTGAAAATCAAATCTGGACTCATCCTCATACTGTGGTCAATTACCAATTCAGTGTTCGGGAAATTTTCTATTTTGCTAAACAATTACAGTGAAGTTCAAGAAATGCCCAGGTCTCTTGAGAAGGATAATTATGTTAAAACATTGGCTCAAGGAGCAGTGAGGGAGGAAATATAATAATTTAAAGACTGTTCTGAAATTAAACATCTTGCTTTAAAGCAACCTGGATTCAGATGGTCATCACTCCTGGAGTGAAGTGTGAGCATGATTAGTGAATGTGTGAGCCAAAGTTCAGTCAAACAACTGAAATAAAATAACCTTCTCTTACAAATCAGGTCAGATGAGACTTTGTAAGCAATGTTCCCCTTTTTGAGTTAAAACCCTTAAGTACCGTTTCTAAGTGTACTAGAAAGTTTACCATGTTTTGTGATATAGCTATTTATCTCCAATAAGCTAAGAGGAATTTTTGTTTGTGTAAAAACCCTAGGATAACTCCTGACTCACCAAAGAACTAAGGTGACTTACAATGGATGAATTTAGAATCGCATTAGAAAACCATATGAAATGGAGTCATCAGTTTAAATCATTTTTTTTGAACTTAGGCCATTAGATTTACTTTTTTTTTTTTTTTAGGTGAAGTAAGAAGCAAAATAGGATTCCTTGCCAGCCACACACACACGAATATTAAAGATACCGCCCCCCCCCCCCCAAATTTAAGCCTTAGCATTTGTGTAAGGCTGCTTTGTTTTCCTAGTCCACCTACCTGAATATTCTGGCAATATTGGTGCAGACATCCTTGTCAGCCATGTACTGTCCCATCACCGCGCAGAGCTGGGGGAGGGCACTGATGCTTAGCAACTTACTTCTTGCTGGTGGTGAATCAACCAAGTTTCTCAGTGTAGCAGTCATCTGGGATAAAAGCACATTTGCGCCATTTTGTTTTTAATTAGAAAATACAGCAATACTGATCAGTACAACGTGATTCATCCTACAAGCTTCATTAAATCAGTAGCAAAACCAAACCCCTTTTAAGCATCTCCTACCAGAGAACATGGGCCTAAGGACAAGTAGCATGAAATGGAAAAAAAAAAAAAAAATGGATACAAAGAGAGCCTACTTTGGTTCAAAGGTGAAGAATGAGAAATTCATGTTAATAAGCAATTATTATACCAAAACCCTAGGGTTAAATAGATCATCATCCGGGTTTGTTAGCTGTCCATAATAAGACTTTCACTTCACACTGAGACATGCGACATCAGTTCCACAGATTAGAAATCTCATTTCCAGGGGCACCTGGGTGGTTCAGTCGGTTAAACGTCTGATTCCCACTCAGGTCATGATCCCACGGTGTGATTTTGAGCCCCGTATTGGACCCCACTAGCAGTGGGGAGCCTGCTTGGGATTCTTTGTCTCTCTCTCTCTGTCCCTCCCCCACTCACATGCACACACATGCATGCACACTCTCTCTCAAAACAAATAAACTTTTTGAAAAATATTAAAAAAAGAAACCTCTCAGTCCATAGTCTTTTTTTTTTTAATATTTATTTATTTCTGAGACAGAGACAGAGCATGAGTGGAGGAGGGGCAGAGAGACAGGGAGACACAGAATCCAAATCAGACTCCAGGCTCTGAGCTGTCAGCACAGAGCCCGACGCGGGGCTTGAACACGCAGACCACGAGATCATGACCTGAGCCAAAGTCGGACTCTCAACTGACTGAACCACCCAGGTGCCCCTCAGTCCATAGTCTTAAGAGTAGCATCAAATATTGCTGTGACCAAAGGATATTTAAGACTGTTAGTTTCATTCTCTTCCAAGAGACAAGTATTTATTTCTTGCATATTCGTCTTATTTTATAAAAAATGTTTAGGAGAGCTATCTTTGTCTAAAAGTGAAGAAGAGAATAATTTAGTAAATCCAATTTAGTAAAGTTTAGTAAAATTGATGCTGCTGTTACCTAATACCTAATACCTAATTAATGCTGCTGTTTATTTTTTAAGTCTCTCCTTTTCAATTTAAATTTTAGTTAATATACAGTACAATATTGGTTTCAGAAGTAGAATTCAGTGCTTTTTCACTTACATACAACACCAAGTGCTCATCGTAACAAGTGCCCTCCTTAATACCCATCACCCATCTAGCCCATCTCCCACAATCCTCCATCAACCCTCTGTTCTCTATCATTACGAGTCTCTTGTGGTTTCCCCTTCTTCTCTCCCCCCCTTCCCATATGTTTACCTGTTTTGTTTCTTAAATTTCACACATGAGTAAAATCATGTGTCTTTCTCTGATTAACTTATTTTGCTTAGCATAATACATTCTAGCTCCATCCACGTCATTGCAAATGGCAAGATTTCATTCTTTTTTATGGCTAATATTCCATTGTATATATATATGCCACATCTTCTTTATCCGTTCATCAGTCAATGAACATTTGGGCTCTCTCCACAGTTTGGCTACGGTTGAAAATGCTGTTGTAAACACTGGGGTGCATGTACCCCTTCAAATCTGTATTTTTGTATTCTTTGGGTAAATACCTAATAGTACAAATGCTGGGTCATAGAATAGTTCTATTTTTAGTTTTTTGAGGAAGTTCCATAATGTTTTCCAGAGTGGCTGCTCCAGTTTGCATTCCCACCGATAGTGCAAGAGGGTTCCCCTTTCTCCACATCCTCGCCAACACCTATTGTTTCTTGTGTTAATTTTAGCCATTCTGACAGGTGTGAGGTGGTATCTCATCATGGTTTTGATTTGTATTTCCCTTATGATGAGTGATCTTGAGCATCTTTTCATGTGTCTGTTAGCCATCTGGATGTCTTCTTTGAAAAGTGTCTATTAAGGGCTTCTGCTCATTTCTTAACTGGGTTGTTTGTCTTTTGGGTGTTGACTTTGATACTTTTTTATAGATTTTGGATATGAACCCATTATCAGATATGTTGTTTGCAAACATCTCTTCCCATTCCTTAGGCTGCCTTTTAGTTTTGTTGGTTGTTTCTTTCACTGTGCAGAGGCTTTGTGTCTTAACGAGGTCCCAATAATTCATGTTTGCTTTCATTTTCCCTTGATTTCAGTGATGTGTCTAGAAAGAAGATGCTGTGACCAAGATCAAAGAAGTTGCTGCCTGTGTTCTCCTCTAGGATTTTGATGCAGTGTGATCTTTCCTCATGGAACAGTACAGACAGGCTCTTGGTTAAGAAGAGTCAGCTCAGGATTTGGATGCCTGGTCAAATCCCAGCCCACCACTCACTAGCTTTGGTTAGTTTGTGAACCTTCTGGGGAACATTTTTCTCATCGATAAAGTGGGGATGGTGATAATTGCCCTAGAGTTGTGAGGATTCAATGAGACAAGATGTGTGAAGGGCATTACCAATGCCCATCACCAAATAGGAGTTCAAACATCGTGTGTCCCATTCCCACATTTTTTGTGGGACTTCACACCCAAAATACAGAAGAGAGATACCTATCCTTAGAGTCAAATGGTAGAGACTCAAGTCCCAAATCTCTTTCTAGTTATGTGACTGAGGCACCCACTCATTGCACAACTTCCCCATCCTTTCATCTGTGAAAAGGGGTTCCTAATCCCTGCTCACCTCTTGGGGTGGTTGTGTGTATAAAATGGAAACATGGGACAATGTTTTTGTGCATTGTAAAGCATTATGTAAATATAAGGCTTCATTATAGCCATAAATAAACTTTAAAAACAATTATTAAGGTACATATCTTTGATTAGTTTTCCTTTGTAGCAACAGCAACAAAAAGATTTTGTTAAAATATAACTACCTTGAAATCAGAGAAAATAAAAATAATGCTTCAAGTAAATGTGTTCAAGCCTTTTGAAGTCAATTCAATTACACAGCAATTCAGTAAAGTATTCCCTGAAAGCTTCAGCATCCAAAACATTGGAGGGGAAAACAAACCACTTGAGCATTCCACTTCACCGTGGATCTATACAATATAGTCTCCTAAGCTAAGGAATGGTCTTGTGTGAAGGCTAATAAATCATTCTAGGCTTTCCAGGCCATCACCACCATAAAATGGAAAATTCTCATCATCAGACCCTGGCTCTATCTGTTCTCCTTCTCCAGAGACAGCCCAGGCACTCACTCAAGCACCGCTGTTTACATCAACCCGAGGAATGACTCACAAGCTTTCCCAACTCAGAGTCCAAAGAGCTCAGATGCTCATGTGAATCCTGACCTGAAGCCAGGCCATCAGACACCAGGGAACATGCATTCTAATCATCATGCACAAAAACATGTCCTCTTCCCTGGTCCCTAAGGCTTCACGGATTGGGCACCTTGATCTACTGCCATCCCCTTGTTCCCCACATCCAGCCTCTGGCAAGGGATGCCGTCAGCAAAAGGAACAGTTTTCTTAGGAGCTTTTATTTTCTTGTTTCGGCCTCAGTTTTTCCCTCTCTCGACCATTTTTCTTACCTCATTAGAAAAAGTTAAGACAGCTCAAGGTTCTTCTACTCCCAAACGCAGCTTGGATTCAATGGCCCAAGTCAAGAGTGGAGGCACACGTTTACATGTGACATGGCCTCTCCATGTACTGCACGTGTCACATTGTGGGGAGTGTGCAGAGCTGAGTGAGATGTGACATCAAGTATTGCCAGGTGTGTTAGCTGTGATGCTGGTAGAATAACTTAAGTGCAACATGAGCCACATACTTGAAAAATACACAGTAACACCTCAATCTATGCCACTACCGTCAACCTGGTTGTTCAAGCCCCAACCTCAGTGACATCCCAGAACCATGTCTTTCTGCTTTCTGTCACCACAAGCCCTACTAGCTTTTTGTCCACTTCTCCTGGGATAAGATTCCATCTTCAGACCATGGTCTACAAGGCCCTGTATGATCTGACTCTCACCAACCCCTCAAACTTCATCTCCTACCTTACACCCCCCACAAGCTGTTTAATGTTAGGTTATTTAGTATTATGTTTTATTGTCTGTCCACTCCTCTATACTCGAAGCTTTAGTGAGGGCCTATGCACGGTCTTTTCATCATTGTGCCCCTATGTCCAAATCCAGTGCCTGGCACACAGTGGGTCTTCAATAAACATTTGTGGATGGAATGACTGAATGGGTGAATACCTATGAAGGAAAGACTGGGATAAATAGAAAGGTTAGGATATCAGAAAGCCATGAATTAATCAGACAATATCTCTGAAGTAGATTTTAAGGTGATTTTAAAGGAGCAGAGGAATAAAAAATAATGGATGAAAGAAAAATGGACTTCCTGGAGGGGGCCCAGTTCTCTGTGCATTCTCTATTCCATCTTATTGATTATAGCAGCTCCTTTCTAGGCGCTAAAACTCTTCCCCCTTCACACCTAAGGGTCACCTGTTCTTCCTCTTCTTTCCAGCACCGGGATTGCTGGTTCCATTTAAGCCTGTGTCACCTCCTTCCCAAACTCTACAGACCTCTCAACAGGCTCTTTCCAACCTCTCCCCTGCCTTGTTCATCTCTCCACATGACTCCCTGTGGCCACAGGAAGCATCTCAAACTCTAGCCTTCCCTGTTCAAAGGCCTCCTCTGACTTCTGCTGGCCTATCAGGCACAATGCATATCTTAAGGGTGCTCACTCTTCACAGTGTAGTTCACGCCTCCAAGCTCACCTCTTGTCCCCCTTCCTCTTTTCAAATGCTGCACCACACTCACATCCTTTGACAAGTCCAGAATGGCCTCTTCAATCCCTTTCCCACCTCTTCTCCAGCCTGCCCATCCCCTGGACCAGCTCAGGGTTACTTTTCTGTGGAAAACTTTTCTGTGCAGACTTTTCGGCACCTGGTCACGATCTCCTCTAGGCTAACAGACCATCCTGTTCATGCCTGCACCATGCCCAGCACAGAAGCAAAGCCACGGTTTCATGCACCCTCTCTCCCACTGTGAGCTCCTTTGTATACAAATGGTTTCTTATTCTTCTTTCTACTATGAAGATAGTAAATAAAAAGCCCACAAAAAGCTGGCAGGATGAAGCACAGAAGAAGGGGATAAAAAGGAGATGAGGAGGAGAAAGAAGAAAAGGAGGACAAGGAGCTGAAGGGACAAGGGAGCAGAAAAGGAGGACCTTCCCCTTTAAGAAGACTCTGGCAAAAAAGTGCAGGGGATTAACAGAGGCCTGGTGGTAAACCAGAGCTCAAAGCCCTGAGGGCTGCAGATCGGGAGGAGGTCACCAGGGGGAGGAAGCAAGGCAGGCCCCCCATTTTGAGAGGCTGGCAGGGAGCCACCAATCTCACTGCTGGGTGGGGGTGGGGCTGACCACCGAGCACAGACAAGGGGCTGTTTCTGGGAAAAATGTAAAAGATCAGTGGGAGGAGAGTCTAGTTAAATACTGCCGTGACAGTTAAAGGCAAATTTCTAGTCAACCCACTTAACTCTCAGCCTTGCTCCAACTTTTAACAGAGATATATTTGCAGAAATCACTAATGAGTTTTCCATCCCCCCTGGAAAGCCCACCCAATGGGCCTGTCCCTAAAACAGGAGTTCACCAAAGTCCAAGCTTTATGCTCGTGGAAGTGTATCCATCTCTTAACTTTCCATTGTAATTTATATTGTTCCTAACCCTACTTATGTACTTTTCTGTTTTATTTTGGGATATAAAAAAGAAGCCCAAGTGACATGGTTACACAGATGCCTGTTGAGCTTCTAAAGGAGCAGTTCCCAGGTGTCATCTCACAAAGAAATAGCAAACCAAAGAACATGAGTTTCGATTCTTTTTTTCCTGTCTCCTAACAGTGCAACTGCATGGGGGCAGCGAGGCAAGCAGTGGGAAGAAGAAAAAGGAGAAGAATATAGAACTGATCATCTCCCAAGATGATTAATAAGAATTTAGTCGTCCTTGCTTATCAGCAGTGGTTAGATGATGTCTGAGGCATCGCCCACATTTTTGGTATATATCAAGAAAGAAACATTCTGGTGTGATTCCCGTTACTAATTTACTCCTGAAAAATGACAGAGCTACACTCTACAACTTTATGGTGCTCATTTTTTCTAAGGCACCTTCTTCTCTCCAGTTTCCCCAAATTTCTTGATCATAAGAGGTACTCATAAGAGGCCTCACCCTCCATCAGAATCTCCAAGAAAATGCTTGATGGCTTTGGCAAAGCTGTCCTATCTAGCACTGAACGTTCTCACTGTGTAATCAACACTGGGAGATGCATTTTATTTTATTTTTTTAATTTTTTAAAAATGTTTATTTATTTTGAGACAGAGCATGAGTGGGGGAGGGGCAGAGAGAGGGGGAGACACAGAATCTGAAGCAGGCTCCAGGCTTTCAGCTGTCAGCACAGGGCCCAACGTGGGGCTTGAACTCACAAACCGTGAGATCATGACCTGCGCCGAAGCTGGACGCCTAACCAACTGAGCCACCCAGGCGCCCCATGGGAGACGCATTTTAAAGGGAAAGATTACGTGGAGAAGTGATGAGATGATTCATGAAGCTTTTATAATTTATAAACAGCATTTTAGTACAGTAAAATTAGAATTCAAAAGCACCTATTTTTTTCAAATAGGCACTTTTTCATTATAGGCACTTAATTATCAATTTCAAATTATGTTCTCAACTATTAATTGAAATACTTCAGCAAACACAAGACATCATTGTCTTAAAATATGAGGCCTTCCTGATTTACATCACAGGATTTAAGAATGACAGCACAGGGCACCTGGGTGGCTCAGTCGGTTCAGCGTCCGACTTTGGCTCAGGTCATGATCTCACGGTTTGTGAGTTCGAGCCCCACGTCAGGCTCTGGGCTGACAGCTCAGAGCCTGGAGCCTGCTTTGGATTCTGTGTCTCCCTCTCTCTCTGCCCCTCCCCTACTTACGCTCTGTCTCTCTCTCTCAAAAATGAATAAACATTAAAAAAAATAATTAAAAGAATGACAGCATAGGCCCAGCAGCTGGGGCCTCATTCCTGCAGCCTCTCCTGCAGGGGCAAGGGGCAGGGGGGCACATGGCAGGGTGGGCTGTTTGGTTGACTTGAGCCTCTACGTACTGTGCATTTCCAGAGAGGACAGCCTTCTCTCTTCCCTTTGGACCTTCGTCCATCAGAACCCTCAGCCCCCAGGGGACTAATCAGCCTCTGCCCTAGAAGGCATTCCACCCTGAGGACTGCTCCAGAGCAGAAGGGCTTGCAGATCACAGTCCACCACAGAACTCCCGTTGCGGTGCAGCAGAAGTTCAACAGGCTTTTTGGCTGGCCCTGGAACTTCACCATCAATCATGGTATTGTTCCTTGGAGAAACACTTTTCCCTATTTCAAAAAAACCAGGTTTCAAAGAAACCTTTTGAACACAACACAACTGAAGACTGCACCATTAATTTGAAAATTATTATGTTTCCTCTACCAAAATCGGCATCAAGATTCAGTTTTAGTTATTTTTCTATATTGAATGCTATCGTGGAAAGAATTTGAGCAGCTTACTTTATGGTTTTTAAATCTATCCTGTGAACGTGATCTCATTTGCTCCCTACACCAGCCCCCTAAGGCAGACAGGAAAGGTATTATGAGCCCCACTTTTCAGATGAGAAAACTGAGGCTCAGAAAGTCCACCGGCTACCAGGTAGGTGAACATCCTAAGCTCTGACTCCTTGTTTGTTGTCTCCCCCTCTCCTTTTGGCTATCTCTGAAAGCATTCATTTTATTTCTCAATCACCTGGAATATCCATAACCAAAATCCCTCGAGCTTTATCTCGACTTAACTGCCAACTGCAAAATGGTTCACTTCTCGCTGATGATGTGAAAGAATAAACACAGCCACCAGAGACCACAGACAGTGTAAAATGATTTAAGAGCCAAAGCCACACCATTTTCCAACCTCAGCAAAACCATCTCCCTCTATTAATAAAAGCACACTCATTTTTTGGATGTGTGCCCAATTGCGACCACAATATATGCCTAAACCAGAGCCTCTGTGGTAACCCAAGAAGTTTCATACTGTCTCATATATGATTAATACAGTTCTGGCTGAGATGAGAGGAATCAATGATGCCACCTACACATGAAACCACTAGCACCCAAATTCCCAAGTGTTTTATTGGATTTAAGATATATGCACATGAAGGTGATAATAATTCATAATCCTTGATACTGCTTGGTGCCTGGCTATGGAGCCCACTTGGCACATTCCTATCATGGGTGTCCTACTTCAGCAGGAAGTGGTTCCGTCCTCCTCAAACACCCAATGCCTTACTCAGAGACTAACACTCGTCTGTGTTCGTGATTGTTTCTCCATTTACTGTCTCTATGTCAGTTACTTTGGTAAAATGAGGAGGTAGCTGATTCTGCTAGTTGCAGCTATTACATGTAACAGCATACTTGAAATTTTGAATGTTGTATAAACTATGTAGTATGTCAATATGGTAAAATGAGGAAAATGAATCGGAAAAAGATAATGTAATACCAAGAACTACCAAGTAATAACACCAATTTTCCTAATCACATGTTGAAGTTAGTGACATTTCTTTTTTTTTTTTAATTTTTTTTTTTTAACGTTTATTTATTTTTGAGACAGAGAGAGACAGAGCATGAACAGGGGAGGAGCAGAGAGAGAGGGAGACACAGAATCTGAAACAGGCTCCAGGCTCTGAGCCGTCAGCACAGAGCCCAACGCGGGGCTCGAACTCACAGACCGTGAGATCATGACCAGAGCCGAAGTCGAACGCTTAACCGACCGAGCCACCCAGGCGCCCCTAGTGACATTTCTTTATTGCCAGAACTGATATGTCTACAATGAAGAGATGAGGCTGAGCAGGTATGACATTAATTAAGAAGCAAATGTCAGATGCCTGGGTGGCTCAGTCGGTTAAGCACTGGACTTCGGTTCAGGTTATGATCTCACGGTTCATGGGTTTGAGCCCCTCGTCAGGCTCTGTGCTGACAGCTCAGAGCCTGGAGCCTGCTTCGGATTCTGTGTCTCCCTCTCTCTGCCCCTCGCTCACTCCCACTCTGTCTTTCTGTCTCAAAAGTAAATCATCATTAAAAAAAATTTTTTTAAGGGGTGCCTGGGTAGCTCAGTTGATTAAGTGACAGACTTAGGCTCAGGTCATGATCTCACAGCCCGTGGGTTCGAGCCCCAGGTCGGACTCTTGTGCTGACAGCTTACAGCCTGAAGCCTGCTTTGGATTCTGTGTCTCCCTCTCTCTCTGCCCCTTCCCCACTGAAGCTCTTTCTCTGTCTTTCTCTCAAAAATAAGTAAACATTAAAAAAAAATTTTTTTTTAAAGAAATAAATGTTTCTTCCCAGAAACAGTAGGCATAGGAATATTTACTTCCCACTCTTGATGTTCCTTCCTTGTGAAGAGATACTCTCTAGCATAATACTCCTGACCCGTCTCCATCCCTTACTTCCTGACTAGGGAGCACAGGATGCTCTCCTCTGCTCCTTCTGAGGAGATACAGCTTGTGATGGTCTAATTCAGGGATTCAGGTTGAGAATATATGTCTGCCTCACCTATAAATTACAAGTTCCAACCATGATGATAACTTTCTCCCCATCCCCATCTGCCTTAGTTTTTCTCTTATTTCTAGGTTCAAACCCAAGACACTACATTACATGTCTGGGGTCTCTGAGTCTCCTCAAATCTTTTTACTTGTTTTATTTATTTTTTTAATGTTTATTTATTTTTGAGAGACAGACAGACAGAATATGAGTCAGGGAGGGGCAGAGAGAGGGAGACACAGAATCTGAAGCAGGCTCCAGGCTCTGAGCTGTCAGCGCAGAGCCCGACGCAGGGCTCAAACTCACAAGCCATGAGATCATGACCTGAGCTGAAGTCGGACGCTTAACCGACTGAGCCACCCAGGCACCCCTCCCCAAATCTTTAGATATGCTAATCCCTGGAGAATCTGAGGTGAGCAAGAGTTACCTATTCATAGGTCTTTCCCAAGAAAGGGAGGAGAAGTGAAGAGGAAGAGCCAGGGCTATGACTGCCACCCCCCCCGCCCCCCATGCCAGTTGGCTGATTAGGTTTTTTAGTTATACTGGGTATTCCTTATAGGAAAGAAGCCTCCTAAGTAGCAAATGCTGGTCCCCTCTTCACTAACAAATACATCATTACAAAATTAGCAAGCCTAGTGGCCAATACCAAAGATTGTGACAAAAAAAGTTTCATTTCATCTCAAAAACAATATACTGAGAAGCAAATTGAGCCAGAAATAGTACTCTAGTTAACTGTACTATACAATTCAATTTCCTGGTTTTCATAATGTACGATAGTTATGTAAAATGTCACCACTGGGAGAAGCTGGGTGAGGGGTACACAGGACTCCTCTGTACTATTTTTGCAACATCTTGTGAACCTATATTTGGTTCAAAATAAAAGTTAAAGAAAACAAGCCAGACACAAAAGAGCACACACCGTATATTCCATTTTTGTTAAATTCTAGAATAGGTAGAGCTCATCTATGGTGAAAGACATCAGAAAAATGGTTCCCTTTATGAGTAGGAGAATGGGAATTAGCTGGGAAGAGGTGGGAGGAAATTTCTGAGGTGATAGAAATCTTCTGAATTTTGACAGGGGTGTGGATTACATGGCTGTATGCTTTTTTTTTTTCAATATATGAAGTTTATTGTCAAATTGGTTTCCATACAACACCCAGTGCTCATCCCAAAAGGTGCCCTCCTCAATACCCATCACCCACCCTCCCCTCCCTCCCACCCCCCTGTATGCTTTTGACTCATCAAACATCAGGGGAGGGGAATGGGAAAAAGTTATAAACAGAGAGGGAAGGAGGCAAACCATAAGAGACTCTTAAAAACAGAGAATAAATTAAGGGTTGATGGGGGGTGGAGTAGAGGGGAAAGTGGGTGATGGGCATTAAGGAGGGCACTTGTTGGGATGAGCACTGGGTGTTGTATGGAAGCCAGTTTGACAAGAAATTATATATAAAAAAACTCATCAAACATATAAGATCTGAGCATTTCATTGGATCGTAAATTATATGCCTCAATTAAAACAATAAGAAAATAAATGACCTCATTTGCCTCTTCCTACTCAAACAAAAACTCAAAAAAAATAAAAAAGATGCTTTAAAAATATTTCTGCTTAATCATCAAATCTCCAAGAAAATTATAAGAATTTAAGAAATATAATCATGGGAATATTTGCTCTCATTTTATAGCTATGCAGTTTATTTCCTCCAATAACCAGAACAAGGTTCCATCAGGTGGAAGTTATTGCCTTGGTTCTGATTTTATGGTCTGAGAGGTAGATTTCCCATAGGCAGGGTAAGCCACAGAAAGGGAGTTAACATACTTTCCTAGTTAAGTGTGCATACTCATAATAATTAACTCCCTAAATACATCTTAAAATGACTAAATATAACTAACACGAGATTTAAAGGACCCCAAGCAAGATTTACAGGTACAGTTGTTAATTACTAACATAATGTAAATCACCGCTTCACTGAATCTCCAGCCTTCAGTCAAAGGCATCACTTAAATTCCCTAAATCCTTGAAGCAGAGAATAGTTGACTCTGAGAATTTGGGGTCCGTGAAGTACCCAGAATCCTACGTTGCCAATATAGCACCCCCTTCCAGATTTTAGTTTCTATTCAGCACGGTTCTCCACAGAGCTTGTCAAAGACGGAAGAACATAAAAAGATCCAAGATTTGAAATCTACTTCTATCATCTTAATTTCTTGCGATTAATTTTTTTCTCATCAGAAGAAATTGCTATTCAATTAAAACTTCAGGTTTTCGAAACTCTGATTTTATTTTATTTAATAAATTTCTGCTGAGTACCAACTATGTGCCATATCCTATTCTAGTGCTTTGATTAGCTCATTAATTTTCCCAACTACACGTTACGTTGGTCCTTTAAACACGAGGAAAGTGGGGCTCAGAGGCTGAGAAGCGCTGCTAGGGTCAGAGACGAAAGGCCAGCTCAGGCGTGTGCTCTCTTCACTAGACAGCCCTGTCCCAGCACTGGGTACAAAGCCAAATGGACCTTCAGGCTTTTGAAGACGGGGTGGAGGAGGGCCACACACAGAATACAGCAGTGAACTCCCATGACTCAAAGCAGGGAGTCTACTCTGGGGCTTAGACATGTTTTTAAAAAATCAATGACATCAAAACACCTTTTCATTAAACAAAAACAAAAACAAAAACAAAAACGCATGGATAAAGAACTCCTATAAGCTTCCAAGACAGCACGGAGCACTGGAGCATGACTCCATCGCACCCGCCTACTCCAACTTCTCCACAAGAAGAACACGTGCCCTCCCGTGGGTGCTCTCCACAGCATTTCCCGGAGCTGACCAACCCAGTCCGTGCTTTTAAGATCTCTACTCTCCTGTACACGGTCCTTTCTTAGTTTCCGGGCCTCTGCATTTTCTCTTTTCTTCCCCCATTCCATAAATGTGGCCATTTTATAGAATCTGTTCTCTGACCTCCTCTACTAACTTTCTATACTCTCCCCTTGGTCTTTCTTGACTTCGACTATCACCTCCATGCAGACGGCCCTAAATCTGTTTTCTCAGCTTTACTTTCTCTGCTAAGCACCCGTTCAAAACTGCAGTCGCTTACTGGACAGCCCCACTCGGCTATTCTGCTGGCACTTTAAAATTTTCAGTTAAGACTAATTACGTAATTAATTTCCTTCTCTCACCAAATGAGTTCCTTGTATAACTCTCTAATTTCTAATGATGATAGTATCATTTTCTGAACCATCCGGGCTCAAAATGTCTGAGTCATCTCTCTTGGTTTAATTCACTTTCCTTCTCCCAAACGCAAGCCAAAGTGAAGGAATGGAGCAGGGAATGACGAGGGCCATGAGGACTAACATTACTAAGAAATTTTCTCTGAGAAAAAGGAAGAAGATAACTCAGGAGATGCACTGGGCAAAGGAGGGAGGTGACTAGGGTGTGAAGGACCCTCTGGGGTGACACTTGAAGGCTTCGAGGCCAGAGAAGTGAGCCGGACATGAGAAGAGGGGAAGGAAGCGAACCATGTTATCTGGATGTCACAAAACAGTAAAAAATGTTGTATCTGAAGCAGGGAAAGAATGTATTTCTCTATGGATTAAACTCAAAATCAAATGGGTCAAGCTGTAAACCAGAAAGGTTGGAAATAGAAAGGAATAAGAAAAAGTAGGAATGTTAGTTCAAGACAATCTGGGTTTTAACAGTTACATTATAGGGGCTCCTGAGTGGCTCAGTCCATTAAGCAACTGACCTTTGGTTTTGGTTCAGGTCATGGTCTCACAGTTGGTGAGATCCAGCCCTGGTCGGGCTCTGCACTGACAGTGTGGAGCCTTCTTGGGATTTTCTCTCTCCCTCTCTCTCTGCCCCTCCCTGGCTTGTGTTCTCTCTCTCTCTCTCAAAATAAATAAACTTAAAAAAAAACCGTTAAAAAATAGTTACATTATATACCTATAAATTACCTAACTATAAATGTGATACCTTGAGATTTCTTCAATTACAGTAAAGCAGCTGTGTACATGATGTTCTCAAAACGCAAGAGGACAGACAAGACACCAGGGTCATCAGAGCTTGGTTGTGATTATGACATATATAGAAGACTTTTCCCCATTCCCTAGGAAGGCGGTATGATGGAGACCACAACAAACTTTATGATGGAGGTGATTCTAGCAGTCTACCTCCACTCCCATGTTATACCAAATGCTAGGCTTTAGAAGTCACACATGAACCTAACACCTCCTGATAATTCATTCAAGACCAACATTGACAAATCCCTATTTCTGTCTGTCACCTCCTTGGGTGATACAATTTACTACTGGCATTTAGGGGGCCTTGCCTTTTGTCTGGCCTATATTTGTCTTTTTCCAACTTTTGGGGGGCTCTCCTGAAATCCTAGCATTCTAGAATTCAGTAAACATACACAGTTTAAACTTCTTTACTCCTGCCATTTTACAAAGTCGTATCTCCAGTTCTGTATTAATACTTGTACTTGGCACACAGGCAGCGATGCCTCGGTTCCTCTGAGCAGCTACAGTCACCCTCTCAAAATGCTATTAAGTACATGGTAGGCAGAACTGAATGCAGCATTGAACGTGTGTAAATACCATGATTTCCATGATAGAAGAATGCGGCATCAGAATACTATTATCTGGACACGGGGTATCTCCAGACGGTAGGCCCCTACTGGCAACTGTGTTCCTTACCCCACCCAGAACACGCCTGGCACAGAGCAACACCTGTGAAATCAATGTCTCTTGATTTCAGCCACACAGTGAACAACATAAACATATATATACATACATATATATATATATATATATATATATACACATACATATATCCCTCTCCCTCTCCATATATATATACAAGTGAGAAACAACATAAAGAAAACCTTCAAGATCTCAGAACTTCGTGTTTTCCTGTAAGCAGCTTTAGCCCAGATGCTGTGGAGGAGTCTTCCTTCCACACCCACTCCTTGACCTCTTCCCTTTAGCTCTATTATAATCTGCCCCGACCCTAATAACTGCAGCAATGCCTCTTAACTGGGGCTGCTGTGTGTGAGAGCTCTGCCCTCCAACCAGTCTGTGCGACTGACACAGTCCCCTCCCATCGCTTGTCAGCTTCTTGGTCTTTTCCAATTTATTGTCTCGTGCACGTTCGTCTTTCTGCCACTCTGATCTCCCCTCCTCCTCCCCACCTCCAGCGGCTCCTCCAAGTCCACACTCGATAGCCTGGTGTTCGAGACTCAGGGCTGTGGCCTCTGAACCTCACAGAACCTCTCGGCTCTGGACAAGCCTACCTGCTTGGCATTCCCCAAACACACCTTATCCCATTCCCTTCGTGCCAGTTTCCCAAATCCTACACAAGCTTCAGGCTCCAGCTTCTGGGTGCCCAAGAGGGCAGCTTTGGGGAAACGAATGACTCCAGCATTTGGGCCACATGCTAGAACCTATAGTTCTATAACAGGAGGTGCCCAGAAAGTGTGCTGAAGCTACTGAGGTTTTCCGGGTTGAAAGTCATAGAAGAGAGGAAGTCACAACTGTGACTACCCTTGTAGTCACAGTTACCTACCCTTGTCGTTTTGGTCTTGCCAGGTTCTCTCTGGCTTACAGACATTTTATTGGTACAGCCACTGTAATCACCTTATTTTTTCTATTGAACAAAGTTGCTTTTTAAAAATGTCTCATGAGCTAGAGTTACCAAGTTCTGAAAACTAGTATGAACAAACAGTTCTCTGCATGGCCAGATCTGTTTGGTTGAATTTGCACATGGGCCGGCTAGTGAACAGCCAGTCAGTGTTACACACTCACAGGAGTAGAGATTTTCATCTGCTCCTATAATGAAGTCATGTTGCTTACATTTTATCAACTGTATGATACACAACAGCTTTTCTTCCTTTTAATTAAATATGAGGGAATGTCTAGTTCAGGGGGTCCCATGATAAAATAGCCTAAAACAAGATCTCCTTCCTCCCAGATCTGTAAACACACACACACACACACACACACACACACACACAGAGTGACACTGTGTAGATGGTGCGAATGGGGCCTGGTGACCATCGCAGGAGTGCATTCTCAGGTGGTGGCACTTTCTCCTGCTGGATTGTGCTCCAGGGAGAAACCTCAGGCATGTAAGCCCTGGCTATGCCAGATCCTAGACAGGTTCAGAGGAGGGATCTGGGGACAATGACAGTGCCTGGTGAGTAGTGGCAGGCAGAGAGGAAGAAGTTACTAGAGTGCCCCTTGTTACACCACCTAGCGGGGTGCATGGATGCCAGGAAAGGAAAAAGACATCTAACCTAGTGAACCTAAGGATGCTGAGTGTAGGTGGAAGGGAAAGAAGGGGAACATGGGGATTACACTGTACTTACTGGTATACACTTGTCCTAGTTCTGGACTGGCGATCCAGGTTACAATAATACTCAGTGCTCCTTGGGGCACCTGGGTGGCTCATTTGGTTAAGGGTCCGACTACTGATTTTGGCTCAGGTCATGATCTCACAGTTTGTGAGTTCCAGCCCCACATCAGGCTCTGCGCTAACAGCCTGGAGCCTGCTTGGGATTGTCTCTCTCCCTCCTTTCTGCCCCTCCCCCTCCTCAAAATAAATACATAAATATTCTGAAAAACGGTCAATGTTCCTTTATACCAACTGATCCTACTTCTATATAGTATATATTTTAACATATATAAGTATATAAATAAATATAAATATAAATAAACATATAAATTTGCATATATTTTATTTTGTTGTATATTACAACATATATTATAGTATAGTATATTTACATATATATTTATATATGTGTATATAAATGGGTTGGAAAGAGATTTTTTTAATCAGACAAGAATTCTAAAAGCCATTGCATAAAAATTAAAAAGAGTAAATATCCCAAAAGGAGAACAGTTCGGAATCTGAGGTACATCCTTATCACAGAATATTGTGCAGTCATTAAAAAAAAAGTAAAATAAGTCTCCAAGGGGTTCTTACAATGTACTGTTAAATGAGAACAGAGAAGTGCATAGAATATCCCATTTTTGAAAACCTATGATTGCATTAAAAGGTGCTGAGCACATCAGTGTGGACAATAACTGGTTGGAACAGGAGAAATGAGGAAGGAAGAGGGTAATGGAAAATAAGGGAAAATAAGTGAGAATAGCTATTAAAAATAAGATGGTTCATGATAAAAACGTAAGAATTATATGAAATTATGCATATGTAAGTACATATACATAAAATGCATGGGAAAATGTTTGATAAAATGCTGGAGGTGTATTATCTCAGTGTAAAAATATTTCAGGCAATTTTACACTCTTCCTTATACTTTTTTTGCATTTTAATAAGGAAATATAATTATATAACCAAAGTAATTATTTTCATTGAGGAAAACGTTTGAATAACTCAATAACACTGGCAGTAAGAAAATAATGTTTCTAAGCCTCCCTAGACAAAAGATGGCTCATCCCATATAATTCTGCATCATTCACGACTAAAAGGGGTTTTCATAATCTTTTTTCAAAATGGAGACAGACCACAAAGTCCAAAATTAATGATCATCATAAACACTTTAAGCATCTTTAAGGCAGGGCTCAAATCTAATTTTTAACACACTTTCCCCAAAGCTGCCAGCACCCTGAGTGCTCAATCAATCCTCATTAATTGGCAGGCGCATTTCAAATCTCATGAAGTATTACATCAAAGATGCTATTATCTGATATACAAATCCTATTAAAAAGTAAAATCCCATCTAAAAATGAACATGAGAGCTGAAGCATCTCCAATGAAAATAATTTAACTATGAAATTTAATCTGCCACAAAAGAAGTAGTAAAACTAACACGGAACCAATCTCTTTTCTCTTGCCCCCGGTCATGTTAAACAGATCTAGTTTTGCTAACCTTCATGCTTATAGTCTCAGGCCTGTGGGTCATCTCCACACCCCTGTATTGTTAACTTCTGCTTTTTACTGGAGGTACGAGATCCATGACATTAGCTACCATGAACAATCTTCAGTCTTTGAAGCTCTAAGAGTTAAAACTCTGCATGTTAAAATTCTGGTAAGAGCATGCAATTGTTTTGCAGAGAGAGGCTACTTTTTATTGTCTCAGGCCTACTTTCTCTGCAGGGTATCGGAAATGGATTTCAAAGCCACAGAGAGCTGTTTGGTGAAAAGCCATGGAGTGGCCTTTCCAGGGAAAATGGGCACACACGGGGGCAGAGGTGGAGCAGTGGCTGCTGTTCTTGAACCCCAAGGCCAGGCACCCCCAGCTGACTAGGTAACAGCCCCCCTGTTACCTGTTACACCTGGCAGGTAACTAGTGTTAGGTAACATAAAAACTAATTTTACACATATAACCTTTTCAAGTAAAATACTCACTTGGACTAACAAGTGGCCTGAGTTAGGCAGACATGTGCCACATTTCCTGGTGTTCTCATTGATTTGCTTTATCAAATTCACCAATATTTCCACAGCACCTTTGCTGATCATTTCATCGAGAAATCCTGGGTTTCCAGAAATGAATTTGATAGCCCCCATACAGTATAAAAAAGCTTCAGTGTTAGTGTGCAGGTCTTCATTTCTCAGGACCTCCAGTAATGATTCTGTCAAGAAGATGAATTATGACAAATGTATAACAGCTGGAGAGAGACTTTTTTTTTTTTATTTTATTTTTTTAACATTTTATTTATTTTTGAGACAGAGAGAGACAGAGCATGAACAGGGGAGGGGCAGAGAGAGAGGGAGACACAGAATCGGAAGCAGGCTCCAGGCTCTGAGCCATCAGCCCAGAGCCCGACACGGGGCTCGAACTCATGGACCGCGAGATCATGACCTGAGCCGAAGTCAGACGCCCAACCGACTGAGCCACCCAGGCGCCCCGAGAGAGACATTTTAAAGCACTTGCATGTGAACACCAAATATAATTTCTAAAATGTTAGTGAGAACCTACATACAGATGCTTGTTAAGGGTTACTCATGTGGTGTAAAGAGGAAAGCTTACATGTAGCAAAGACAAATCTCTGTAATAACAGTGACAGCAAAAGGATGGGATAATTAATATATAAATAAGAACATGTTCTTGGGGCACCTGGGTGGCTCAGTCGGTTGAGCATCTGACTTAGGCTCAGGTCATGATCTCACAGCTCATGAGTTCGGGCCCCGCATCAGGCTCTGTGCTGACAGCTTGGAGCCTGGAACCTGCTTCGGATTCTGTGTCCCCCTCTCTCTCTGCCCCTAACCCACTCACATTCCGTCTCTGTCTCTCTCAAAAACTGTCTGCTGAGGTCAAAAAAAGAGGTCATTTATCCTATGTTGCAAAAAAAGAACTCCGCTGCCTTCCCTTAGATCAGCAATACTAATTCATAAAAGATTTCTATTTAGATAACTACTGAAGCATCTTAATTATTTAATGTTTAAGATTTAAACATTATTAGCTATTTAAACGTTATGTAGCTAGCTACAGGGCAATAAAATTTCTCTACCTACATATTTGAAACACATTTGAGACACTTTGATGTCAAACGCCTACAACACCTGTCTTCCAGTTTGTCTTCCAAGTTTTTGTCATTTCTACTACATCAAAAGACCAAAAATTTCAATTATGTTAAATACCATTAAGCGTATTTTGTCTGACAGTCAATCCAAGACCAGGAGATGAATTTTTAAATAGGCAACACTTGATAGTCACATGATGTTACTACAGACATTGAAAACAAATAGCTAACGAGGATACATTCAAAGGAATATGGAAAACACAGAGACGGACAGAGCAACAATAGGCATCGCATCACTTCTGGAATTAGTAGAAAATAAAGATATTCTGGCCACCATTAGTGAGAACTTTGCTCCCCAAACTCCTCATTCACTCAAGTGCGACATTCACTCGGTGGTGGTGCTGAGTGATACTCACCCAGAATGCTGTCATTTTCAATCAGAGAGTCATTCTTCTCACTTCTGCTAATTTTGAATATAAGTTTGCAGACATTAAGAAGATTCTTTCTACTCACTTTAAGCTGCGGAGAAAGGAAACACTTATGTTTTTATTGCAGAGGGAAATAAAGACGCGCCGTAATTTTTTAACACGCACATCTATTTTAAAAGTGCTGTAGGAGTATTTTTAATTTTTTTTCAACGTTTTTTATTTATTTTTGGGACAGAGAGAGCCAGAGCATGAACGGGGAAGGGGCAGAGAGAGAGGGAGACACAGAATCGGAAACAGGCTCCAGGCTCCGAGCCATCAGCCCAGAGCCTGACGCGGGGCTCGAACTCACGGACCGCGAGATCGTGACCTGGCTGAAGTCGGACGCTTAACCGACTGCGCCACCCAGGCGCCCCTGTAGGAGTATTTTTAAAATGTAAAGAAGAATTCTAAGTTTAGGCTACAAACTTGCCAACTATAGTATTTAAGTAACTCATTTATGGTAAATACAATATAAATGATCTTCAGCGTAAGCATGCTTCAGTGATAAGCCTTTATTTCTCAGTTCATAAAGTCTCATCCTTACACGTGTGGTTATTAGTTACTTTTTAAAGAGTATGTGAGGATAAAAGCGGGGAGGATGTTGAAAACTTAACTAAATGGGGCGATTGCTGTGACATACAAGAGTAAAGGAACACAGATGCCAAAATTCAGATCGAATTAACTTAGAAAAGAATACCTAGACGGGGGAAAGTACAATTCTTATCATTTAAATAAAAGAAAACCAAAAAAGTAATACTCTTTGATTAGATAGTACCTATATATTCATTTTTAAGGCTATTCCTGTAATGCTTTGAGATAATGGCGTGTGATGTTCAAAGCTTAAAATTACCTTCTAAATCATAGAAAAATATTCAAGTAAATTAAGCACAGGGGAAATAAAGTATACGTCAAATAAGCACAGTAGAGGGGGACTAACTACATCAAATGGTCTCAATCAGCTGTATGTCTCTCTAAAGTAGTGAAAATTAAAAATAAAAAACATCCTAAGTGATATTAGGAAATAGTTTAATAAACTGTGGAACATCAATACTACTCATATTAAGCAGTCATAAAAAGTGTAACTGTGAACACAATGTTAAAAAAAGACATTTATAACCTACTGTAAAATGGAGATATTATGTGCCCTCATTGCAAGAATGTAAAAGATGTCAGTAGGAATGAGGTCATCTAAATAAATATCTGTGTGAAAAGGATGGCATATGGGTCATTATTTTATCATTAAAAAGTATCCTTAAAATTATCTTCAACGTCAGTTCGTTAAAAAAAAGATAATGGGATTTGTCAGACATGTTTTTAAAGATTCATTCTGTGCTTGATCCGCAAATACTAATGGGCTCCTACCGTGTATCAAGCACAGTGCTGTTCACTGTTGAAGCACAAGGACGAACATGGCCAGCCCCGTGCCGGACGGGCAGAGGGATGGAAGCATTTATCCAGAGAGTGGCCTCCATGCACCTCCCTGCACTGGGCCCCTCCACATGTTACCTCCGAGCCACCTTGCACTTTAGGTGTTGTCATTTCCATCTGGCACCTGAGGAATCTGGGTGAGTATTAGAAGTGCAGACTCATAGTCCCCACCCAGCGGCTGCTGAATCAGAATCTGCATTTTAACAAGCTGCCCAGGGATCCAGTGCACATGCAAGTCTGAGAAGCTCCCTTGTGGAAGCCTCACAAACTGTTAACACATGGCAGGATGGGGATTCCTTCTGTTCTCAGGAGGAAAAAGGAAATGGAAATTAAACAAAAAATTGTAATGCTTAGGTGTTTAAAAAATTATTTTAAAACTGAGAAAATAAACTGATTAAAGAAAATAGAAAGAAATTCTAAATCAATGGAAATATATATTGTCCTTGATATTTGGGAATATATTTTAAGGTTTGAATTAAATTCTAGTTAACAAATTTGATAAAATTGGTTTCAGGTGTAGAATTTACCAATTCATCACTTATATATAGCACCCAGTGCTCATCACAACAAGGGGAATATATTTTAATCAGTTAACAGTCCCCTATGACACTGTGATATGTAGCACGTGTTGTGTACTTAATAAAACTTGTTGAATAGGGGCGCCTTGGTGGCTTAGTTAAACGTCTGACTCTTGATTTCCGGTCAGGTCATGATCTCGTGGGTGGTGAGTTGGAGCCCTGCGCGGGGCCCCACACTAACAGTGCGGAGACTACTTGGGATTCTCTCTCTCCCTGCCCCTCCCCACCTCTCAAAATAAATAAATAATCTTAAAAATAACATAACACTTGATGAATGAATGAATGAATGAATGAATACAACTAACCTCACCCCCCTCCCCCCACCCAAGTCTTACATTTTTAGTGAAAACTGACAGAGGAAAAATTACAACAACTCATGTCAGGGTTTTCATTAAAAAAATCAATCAATCAAACAAACAGTCAGTCTACAATTTCCAAGTCTGCTCTAAGGTCAAATTACTTTCAAAGTGCATTCCTATACCTTCTCTTTTGATCACTGTAAAATTATGACTCTGGGGCATGAAAAAGTAATCTTAAGATGCATGCAAGGAGCACAGACAACCTCACGTGAAACAGCTCTTTCCCCCACACTGTCCATCCCCTTTCCTGTGCGGTGCACTTGGCCCCCAGTACTCATCCTCCCCGTTGGGCATTTTCTGCGTTTAGCAGAATCTCTCCTGCCACAGTGCCAGCCAGGAAGGCAGAGGCTACTTCATTCACTTGTATCCCCAGGGTCAAGGGCCCCTGGCACAAAGTAAGTTCTTACAGTGGGTAGTTTATTTCTTACATTCAAGACTGCAGTCTTTTCTCTATAAAGCAAATTTGGAAAATTAAAGAGAAGTTTAAAAACACTTATAATTCTACTTACTATGCATAATCACTGTTGACATATTGGTGTTTTTTGGTTTTTGTTTTTTTTCTGTTTCTCCCCCCTGTACAGAGAACTAGATTTTCCCCCCTCCTGAATATAGCTGCATTCATTGTGTATACATTTGTACTAAAAAATATCTTTTTTTAAAAGTTTATTTATTTATTTTGGGGGTGGGGGAGGGGCAGAGAGAGAGAGAGAGAGAGAGACAGGGAGAGAGAGAATCCCAAGCAGGCTCTGTGCTGTCAATGCAGAGCCTGATGCAGGGCTCGAACCCACGAACCATGAGATCATGACCTGAGCCAAAGTCAAACACTTAACCAATTCACTTAACCTGAGCCACCCAGGTGCCCCTAAAAAATCTCTTAATGTAGACTGATAAATTTTTGAAAGATCTTTTTTTTTAATTTTTTTTTAACGTTTATTTATTTTTGAGACAGAGACAGAGCATGAGCGGGGGAGGGGCAGAGAGAGAGGGAGACACAGAATTGGAAGCAGGCTCCAGGCTCTGAGCCATCAGCCCTGAGCCCGACGCGGGGCTCGAACTCACGGACCGCGAGATCGTGACCTGAGTCAAAGTCAGACGCTTAACCGACTGAGCCACCCAGGCGCTCCAGAAAGATCTTTTGACACAAAGGTTAAAATTAAAATCGCTGTCTGGCAAACCCCCCAACTTACTTAACCAAAAAGAAAAAAAAAGGCAAGAAATCAGAAACACTGACATTATGCTCACCAAGTTTTTTTTAACTATAAATAATTTTAAATGTCTGAATTGTAATACTACACTGGTAGGTAAAATATTGGCAGACGCTAGAGAAGATATTAAAAACATCTTGGTTCCATATATCTTTATTATTACTATTATTTGCTTTTTCAACAGCTTTTTATGATGTGGCCTTTTTAAAACTTACATAGAATCCCAGCACCAAGGCCCATGCAAAACAGTGTCTTGCTTGGAACATTAGGGGAGATTCAGGTAGCAGATGGGAAGTTGGGATTGATGGCCTTGGAAGTCCCTCCTGACCTGGTTCTATAGTTAATCAGAAGGAACAACCTGCCCATCTCTGCACTCTGGAGTGCAGCCTAGCCAGTCTTGACTCTGATTCAGCAAGGCAGTCAATGTCACAGAGAGAGCCTTATCTAATCAAATTTAGTTCAGAACGCGATCGCTGCCTGGCAATCACTTAGCCCTTTACCCTAAAATAAATGGTGTCATGTGTATAATTAATTTGAATGGCACCTTTTATAACCAAAATGATATTTTCTCGGCAAAGCACTGATTAATTTGTGGCATTTTCCTCCTCCTCTCTCTAATTTTTGGCTTGGTTTGGAGCAAAACGTCTAGGATCCAGATGAAAAACCAAAGGCAGTCAATCCCTCAGCAGCTGGCATCTTGGGGCAGCTACACTGTAGAGGCTTCCAGCTCACAGGGGCTCTCCTGGGCCAAGGGAGTACCCCAAACCCAGGGTCAGAGAGGAAACAGGGTAAGCAGGCAGATATCTTTTTGCCTCTACCTACAACTTTTTCTTTTCTTTTTCAAGCTTATGTTTAAATTCCAGTTAGCTAACATATATAGTCTACCTACAACTTTTGACTTGAACTATCTCTGTGGCTTATGCTCTTTTTGTTTCATTAAAACTGATTGACCAGTTATCCTCAATGAGGGGATTAAAATACTGCTGAAATCACTATTTCAAAGAAATGCTACTTTCTGAGTCACATATTACAGTTTGTTTTTTTTTTTTTTTACAAGAGGGTGAATAGTTTTTGATGACAGCTGAATAAGAATGTAGCTTCTTCAAAAAATTACATAGAGTACGTAGTCAGAATATTCTGCTTCATCAAAGACATCAAACTAAGGAACAGTGGGCACTCTTACTAAACTCTGAGTAAGTATGCCAATGCTTACCTTCCCTGTGTACTTTCAGATTTTAAATTATATGAATTATGGGTGTTAACATAATAGCTATCACTTTTATGAAACTAGGTCAACAAAGCTTCATTCATTTGTTTTAGCGGCTCTTTTAGAACATTCTATAATAACTGTGTCTTATCTTTTGTTTCCAACTGTTTATGGCTGTGGCAACAAAGCGTTCCCCTCAAACAATGATATCATTTTGTTCGAGACAGAGTTTCTACAGACTTTTATTTGGTGTCTGGCCTTTTCTTCTAACACCTCACGGGAGCCTTCTGTTACCACCTTCCCATGACCACATGCAGCTGTTTCTCTGTTTCATACTGGTTCATAAAGCACCTGGCCATTGTGTCCATGGCCCACATTATCCTAAGTTATTTATTAAATCATGTAGCAGAATCAAGCACCGAGCAGAAACCATGGGGCAGAAACCACAGCCTGCATGCTCCGATACTGATCTCAAGTTACTTGACAAGCTGTTTTGCATGTATTTGCCTATTGTCACCTTTTTTTGAAGCTTAGCCACAGTCCAAATGTAAGCATTTATTTGAGCATTTTCCACGTACTCAGCCTTAGTTCCTTAGATAGTACTTCCCAAATTCTGAGATGTCAACTTATTACCTTAATTTCTTTTCAAGCTTCTAAATGAACACACTGCATTTCTAATCTTCTTTGTAATATTTACAAACAAAGAGATAAAACTTTTAAGTGCTACAGTCTACTAGACCAGAGGAAAGAAAAACTTACTGCTAGAATAAGTTTTGCAAGTTTAAGGCTGAGCAAGTCTGAACCAATATCAACTAGTTTATATAGGGTCTTCAGGAGAATACTTCTTCTCTTAAACTTATTTCCAAGCATGTTTCCTTCCGCTAAAGCGTGATGAAGTTGTGTGCAAGCAGCACAAATTGTTTCAATGTTTTCTTCTGTCAGAGCAAAGAGAGTAAAGCGGCACTTACTAATTAAGGTCAAGCTTTCAAGTGTGTCAAACACAGTGTAAGTAAAACCCCATTGTTATTTCCCAGAACATCTTCAAATTCCTGAATGTTTTTTTCCCCTTTTCTTGTAATTTCCATCTACCTGCTTTTTTTTTCCTTTTTGTTGATCCACCCCCTATAATGTTGACTTATTTACTCATCGGTCAGCTTATCTAGAACACACAGTCTTTCAAAGAGTGCAGTAAAGAATGAATTGCACCTATTCCAGTTGGGTCTGCTTTGTTCCAAATGCTTTCCACCTCACAGTGCTTGGTTGGTTCAGTCTCAGCGAAGCACAGCATTGTGTCTCTGCCTCCAACCCTTTGTGGCATAGTTCCACTGGCCTAGAATATTCTCCTCATCTTCATTCCTACTGATTTTGGTCCTTTAAGGCTCTGTTTATATTCTGGCTCCTCCAGAAAAGTCGCAGCCTTCTACATTCAACAAACATTACTCTGTAGCCTGTTGTTTTTTTTTTTTTTTTCACATACACACGAGTGTTGTGTTATATGCCCAGTGCTCTCAAACAGATGCCATGTTAAGTGAGTAGAAATTGTGTCTTTGTATATTTGTATCAAACAGAGCATGGTACAATGAGAATACTGTACATATCTTTGCATCAACAGAGCATGGTACAATGAGAATACTGTACTGACAATCTATAACATAGTTTCATATATACTGGCTTTCTAATATATCTGTTGATGAAAACAATGATCAATGTTTTTCTCTGAGAACAATGCTCATTATCTGAGAAAAGAGGGCTCAAATGGAACAAAATCTCAAAATGTCACCTCACCCACCATTATTTACAGGTGGTTATTACAAGAGAGGGGAGAGTAAAAAAAAAAAAAGGCATTAGTTGGAAAATAGGAGAAACCTAGAACATCTTGTTTTATAGTTAGAAGTCTGAGGGCAACAATTTTTGAAAGTGGTATCCATACCAATAGGCATAAAGGAAGAAAATTACCACACAAAATGGAATATGAGGGGAAATATAAGAATCCAAGGTCTAAGATATTCAGTTGAAAAATATTATCTGGTAGATTCCATCACAGAATTTAAAATTAGGAAACCAATCTTAAATAAATACCATAATGTGCTCTTAAAAGCCCACATAGAGGAAGTGTGTGCCTGAAGAAGGAAATGACTCAGGCCATTTTTAGCTCTTTTCAACAATAACATCTAAGAAAAAATTTTAAACCTCAATAGCTCAGTAACCTTCAATGCCTTTCAGTTATGCACTTAAATAAATGAATTTTTGGGAAATGACTTAGACTAACTTTAAATAAAGGGGAAAACCTGAGCTCCATTGTAAGAACGCTTTTGTTTTGTTGTTTGATTCTTCTGTTACTGGCAGTTTCTTCACAAACCCCAAGCCCAGGCCGTGGACCACTCTCTGGTAGTGGGTAGACCTCAAGGCATTTGTCTAATACTTCCCTCTGCAAACTCTTCAGCATCGTGCATTCAACTAGGAATAGCTGTTTTAGCTTAAAATAAGTTAAAAAGGAAAGGCTCACGGGTCAAATTTTAAACTGTTGATCAAATTAACTTTACACCAGTTGGTTTGTAATAAATGTCATATAGCCTCAAAAGACAACTTGAACTTAAGAGCTTTCAAGATTCTCAAAGGGCTGAAGCTAGTGGGTGAAAGTTTGATAAGTAACAGAAAGCAATGTAGCCTCAAAGTAACTCCTCCCCCATGAGATACTTATTAATTGCAAAGGAGAAAACAGTAACTTCACAGTGGAAAACCTAGATGCCACCTTCCCCAAGTGATCAAAGTTCATATCCCCAGTAATGGACCGGATCAGCATCATGTGCCTTCTGCTATGATGCACTGAGAAGGACACAGCAGTACTCATGCCACACACCTTCCCCAAATGCCTAGTCTGGGTCTAACTGTGAGAAAATACCAGAGAAAACTAGCTTGTGGGGGCAGTCTATAACATAATTGGCAAATATGTCAAGATCATGAAAGAGATATGACAAATAACTTGAACTTATGATCCGGGATTTTCTTTTTCTATAAAGGAAATTATTAGGGTAACTGGAAAAATCTGAATATGGTTTGTATAGCATTGTAGGATAATTTGCAGATATGAAACAGAATGTCCTTGTTTCTTAAAATGTGTGCCAGAGTCCTAGGGATATGGGACATCGTGTTGACAATTTGTTCTCAAATGGTTCAAAAAAGGAAAAAAAAATGCCTATGTGTGTGTGGTGGGGGGAGATACCAAGAAAAAGAGAGCAAAAGGGGGGGGGGGATAAGAGAGAAAGAAAATAATGAAGTAAATGTGGTAAAACATTTATATTTGGGAAATCTGAGGTAAGGGCATATAGGATTTCTTTGTACTATTCTTGAAACTTTTCTATAACTCTGAAATTATGGAAAAATAAAAAGGAAAATAAGAATTAAAGGAAGGGAAGGAAGGGAAGAGGAGGGGAGAGGAGGAAAGGGGAGGGAAGAAGAAAGAGAGAGAGGAGGAGGGAGGGAGGGAGGGGGAGAGGGCAAGGAGGAGAGAGAGGAAGGAAGGAAGGAAGGAAGGAAGCAAGGAAGGATGGAAGGAAGGGGAAGGAAGAAAGAAAGACGCTCAAAAGCTCAAGTAACCCAGTCCTTCCCCCATGTACTATTCTTAAAGTTGCATATGGGAGAGGGAGAGATGCCATACTTCAGGGCCAACAATCCTCCGAGAAGGCAGATTCACCCACATTTCAAATCCCAAACTCCAGTTCAATTTTCTCTGTTGGTGTTCTCAGAACTCTCGTAAAATCTTTCAGACTGAAGACTTCCTCTGAGACAGGCCTTCATGCCACAGGCCACTCTTCCTACTGTGCTCTCCCTAGCATGTTCTCCTTTTTTAACCTTTGCCCAGACCGATTGCTCTTGTCACTAGTTTTTGCACACATCTCCTAAAATAAAGGGCCCAAACTTAGGCTGGCTCGCTAATCTGAGGGTGAAAATTAGTAGCTGCAGAGGGAGGAAAGTCATCACTCAGAGGTTTTGAGCTGCAGTGGACAGAGATGATGGTCCAGTCTAACCCACCATCACCTGGCATGAGAACACTGCCGTGCAGAGATTAGGTGGTTCCCCCACAGCCACAGGCTTAGTTAGTAGCAACACCGGAGCCAGAAACCCTGCCCAGGGCTCCCGCATGAACCACAAACACAGCCAAGTACAACAGGGAGCCAAGGAGCCGTGAGGCCATTCGAACCTTTTGGGAAGTAGGTCTTTTACATGACTTCGTTGCTTGCTGGGGAGGACTTACTTACCCTGCTTCTCTGAGGTCCTCTTCCCAAGGCTATCCTGCGGTTTGCTCCTCCATGGAGCACTCATTCCACAATGCCTGGTGAGGGCCTACTGTGTGTGTGTGCCAGTTGCTGAGCTTAGCCCGGAGCCGTGACTACAGCTCCAGAGGGAGCCCATTTTCACTACAGAAATGGAATCCCTAAAGAGCCGCGAAGGAGAGACGCAGGGGTCATTCTCCTGACAACCTTTCCACAGGTCACCTTTTGCAGAGACCCACTGATCACCGGCCTTTACTGCTGGGACACTTCAGAGTATGAGGGCTGGGCGCACTCCAGGTTGCTTCCAGCTCTGAGTGGCATTTCCAACAGGTGTGGGAGCCTTACAAGAGTAGGAAATACACCTTTGGATCTAGAAAACCATCGGCACACCTGCCACAGATGCCAGTCTATGAGACTTAGTAAAGTTTCAGGGGCCTGAAATCTGTTTTAATCTTTCACTTTCATGTATTAACTGTCACCCTGGAGAGTTCAAACCAGCATTTCCTTGGGCGGATAGAAGGTGATGAATTCATTTATATTCCATGCGGGATTTTAGAAGTAAGCTCTCTTCCAGCATTTAAAGTGTAATTTTTAGTCACTAAAAATTAGGTTTGCATGTACTTCATATATACATTATTAGGTGAATAAAGAGATAACTCCATTTGTTTTTGAACATGTTCACAGAAATGGTAGTCAAAGCATACTAAAAATAACAGTGCAATGGGGAACATATAAATAACTACAGATATTCTCAATTTAAAACAAACTTTTTTTTTTTACCCTTTTCTAATTCATGCAAAATCGGTACGATCCTTGTATTCCAAAAGACTTCGTCTGCTTCTATTTCTGTATCCTTTTCTTGCAAGTTGGCTTTTGAGACTGCAAAAGAAACCCAGATCAGGAGAAAGCTGTGAAAAAGGAGTTGTACCTAGAGCACCATCCCAGGTCTGCTATTCATCACTAAAATTAACCAACTCTGTAATTAAATTATACCTCGCCCCCTAAGCCCAACTAATTCTAATTAGAACTATGTGTCTCTTAATAAAATCACCTCAAATCAAACTCAAGATAAGATCATGTAAAGAAATTAGAACTTTAAACTCTGGTTGGGACATTGTGTAATGTCTTAAGCTTTGTCAGTGTTGGAATTATTGTAAGGCAAACAGGTGGTTTTTGTTTTGTTTGTTTGTTTGTTTTTAAGTAAGCTCTACACCCAACACGGGGCATGAACTCATGACACTGAGATCAAGAGCTACATGCTACACTGACTGAGCCAGCCAGGTGCCCAGGAAGGCAGATAGTTTTGAGTTATTTTTTATTTTAAATGTACCACTCTGTACTCTCCGTAATATGGAATAAATAGAAAACTATAGATATGTAAAGAATAAGGATTTTGAAAATGTTTGATGAAAATTTTTCTCAAAGGAAGAAGGCCTGCAGAAACTTTCTTTCCTATAGAAAATAAAATGTCCACATCATTGTGGGGCCGTTGAGATTTTGTGCGGCGTGGTGGGAAAAGCCTGTGCTTGGGGCATTGACAGATGTCAGTTCAGATCACAGCTTCATCACAGATGTACTGGGTGACCGGGGTCTGGTTTTTCACCCTTTCTGAGCCTCATCGGTGAAACAGAAGACGAAAACCTTTGCCTTCGGGGTTATGAGAATTAAAAGACATGATATAGGTAAAGCTCAGAGCCCAGTGCCTAATGTCTAGCAACAACAAATGTGAATTTCATTTTCCTAATTAAAAAGCAACAGGCCACTGCTGTCTGAAGTTCATCCAGCTGCATGATACCAGCGAATTATCAAAAACAGATGCTGCCCATGAATGAAGGCTGTAGAAGAGTAATAGCTACCATTGATTGGGTACTTTAAGATGCAGCATGCCTCTATTTAATTTTTGTAACAACATTATGAGGAGGTGTCCAAATTGTCTCCATTTCCAGATGAAGAAAGTGGGCCTCAGGGGTATTAAGTTACCTGCCCACGGTCATATAGCTCTATAGCTCTTGCACTTGACCTCTCTCTATGCTATTCCACCCCTACAGCAAAAACAGTAAACTGAAAGGTAGGAGGGAAATGTGAATCATATTAGAAACTGCAAATCATGATTACATTCCACACAGGCTATATCTCACTATCTAAAGCAAGACAGTGTAGTTGGAGGAGGCACTGCTGTGCGAACCCTCAGGAGGAGTACTTAGCCTCCCTTCTCTGAAGTCTGCCCCATAAGGCCTTCACATGGTGCCCAGTCTATACTGGTTTAGAGTCTGTGCCCGCTCAGAGTGGACCCGGTACCGACCAGTCAAGTGTCCACAGTGGGTGCCTAAATCCTACATATATCACATGAAGACTTAGAAATGATAGAGATGGGGTGGTTCATCTGGTTAAGTGTCAAACTTCAGCTCAGGTCATGATCTCTCAGTTCATGAGTTCAAGCCCCACACCGGGCTCTGTGTTGACAGCTTAGAGCCTGAAGCCTGCTTCAGATTCTGCGTCTCCTTCCCTCCTTCCCAGGCCCCTTGCCTGCTTGTGCTCTGTCTCTCTCAAAAATAAATAAACACACAAAAAAAGAAAAGAAATGATAAGTACAACGAGGGTTTCATAGAGAGGAAGGAGAGAGAGAGAGAGAGAGCAATGAAAAGGTGTATGGCCTATTTATTTTTAGATTGTTTTAACTGGGCAACAAAACAAAACAAAACAAAACAAAACAAAACAAAACAACCAGCTGACCAGGGAGGCCTGTTAAGAGCACAGGTTCTAGATTCACTGTCTGGGTTTGAATCCTAGCTCTCCCACCTACTAGCTGGTAGACTGTGGGCAAGTCGCATCACTTTGCTCTATAAAATGAGGTAACAAGGGTCATTTCCAAGTTAGGATTAGGGGTTATTAATTTCTTTTGTGCTCCTGTATTTATATTACTCTTAAGAAGAAAAGAAATATACAATACAGTCTAAACTTCCCAGGTGCACGGTGACGATGTCACCCAGGAGAAGCAGGGAGACTATGCAATTTACCCATGCCTCCCAGTGCACAGAGGCCCCCTCTAATCTGCTCCACCCTGGCAATAGCCATTCCAGTTGCAGTGAGTCCAGGCTTGCTTCTTATCAAAGCTTCCTGATACGAAGAGGGGATGATGTACACTGGGTGTGAAGAGCATTTGAGCAGAAAAAGTAGACAGAAAGGGGTTGTCAACAAAGCTATAATTAAATAGTGTAGGTGTGCTGTCAACAGTTTTCACAGCACAGCTTCACATAATCTGTCTAACCCATAAAGAAAAATTCACCATAATACACAAAGGTGCAATGTCTTTAGGACAAAATCGGTCCACGTTAGTACGGGTTCACAATCCCTTATCCAAAGCAGACGTGGTTTGGGATTCAAAAAATTTTGAACCTTAGTAAGGCAAAATGGTACACGCACTGCATATTACACACCATCCCCAATAGGGTCTTCCGGCAGCACCCTGCAGCAAGATATGTGCATATTCACACCAATAAAAGAAAGACTAATCTTAGCCTACCATCAGTTCAGGTCAGGCACGGCCACTAAATGAGTCTGAAAAATACTTCAGCTTTCAGAGCATTCCCAAGCTGCAGCTTTGGGATTTCAGAACCGTAGGTAATGGATGCTAGACCACCATCTCAATCTTTTGGGTCATTACTTTTATGAGCCTACCCTAACCTTGATAAATTACAGGTACGGAGTCTAAAAGTAAACCTGAATATTCAAGCAGAATACATGGCTGCTCATAGTCCCAAGTATCTGACACAAAGTCCAAAGAATGTGAATAAAGTCAACATATATCAAGGCAAGTGAAAAGCCAGAAGATAATAACTCAGACAAATAATTTAATCACCAAATATTTATGACATACTTAAGTTTACTAGAAATACAGACTCCAAGTCCAATAAGTCCAAATCAGCATTTTTACCTCCTATGCAATACGCTGTTAAATAAAACAGCTCTGCGAGAAACCGTGATTATTAATCTGCTTCTCAGGACAAACAAAATCAATAACATGCTCACCCTGGGAAGAACTGAATTACAGGGGGGAGCCAGAAATCACCGAACAGTTTGTTTAACCTTGGGAAAGGAAAGGTTCTTGCAGGCCCTTCCGACGTGTCTCCTCTCAGAGAAGTGAACCAGACACTGTGGCTAAGGGTTCAGCTCTCTCCCAAGAATCAGTGTGAGTGGTGGTGCCCAGCCCCAGCCTTTCCACGTCTTCCCCACCTTGTGCCCCTCCCCAACTCTGCTTTCCGCAAAAATCCCATTTTATATACTTAACCAGTCTCCATTCTAGCAACTGAAGCATGGAATCCTGTGATTACTCTTTAAGATTTACAAAAACTAAATAAATAAACTTTGCCTCAGTCTTGGGCAACAACCTAATATTTTAGAAAGCACTTTCCTCCAGGTTCACAGTTTGCTAAATATAAAAATTATGATTCAACAGGAAATTGGGTAAGTCAAGCAGAAATTTCAGCATGTTTTTGACGATTTTGCTGTCTCAGTGGTTATAGGTTTTAACCACAGCTTTGAGTTCTGGATACAAAAACTTGACACAATGTTTATTGGCTGATGTTTTTAGCAAGTAAGTGTAAAATCCTTAGCAACAATTCTGATGTGGAAATCAGTCTAAGATTTTCCTGAGTGTTACAGAAATTCCCATTGGCCACAAAAGTCATTTTATTGATAAGAAGTTAGTTGTGAAAGTAATAAAATACTTTTCGAGCTCGATAGTTTGGTTTCATAAAATTTCATGTGCACAAAAATAGTGCGAAGAATATAACAAACACCTGTGTACCCACAAATAGTTTGGTCAAATATGAATCGTATTTTTAGCCTCTCCCTTATTTCAAAGAAATAAACATTACAGATATAGGTGCCTCCCCCTGTCCATTCCCCCTCCTTCCTCTCCCTCCAATGGTCACTGCCATTCTAAATTTCTTTGTTTTTAGTGTTTATTTATTTTTGAGACAGAAAGAGAAAGAGTGTGAGTCGGGGAGGGGCAGAGAGAGAAGGAGACACAGAATCTGAAGCAAGCTCTAGGCTCTGAGCTGTCAGCACAGAGCCTGACGCAGGGGCTTAAACTCACGAACCATGAGATCATGACCTGAGCTGAAGTCAGACGCTTAATTGACTGAGCCACCCAGCATCCCGGGTCACTGCCATTTTAAATCAGGTGGTTATTTTTATCATGTTTGACTTTACATGTCACCACCTGGATCTGCATCCATAAACAGCATAATGTCATTGTTTCTGCAACTTAATGTTTTCATGTAATATTATGTGCACTCATTTCAGTCAATATTATAAGTGTAGTCTAATTCATGTTTCTAACTGCTATATTTCATTGCATGAATACATTTTGCATCATTTCTAGCCTGTGATTTATATTGTCATATATTTTTTTCTCAAACAGATTAAAGCCCCAAAAGGCTGAATTCACACAGTCAATACAGTTTCCTTTAAGTGAGCAATGATTTTGAACTCAGGTTTTGAACTTAAGAACTATGTCAGTGTCAGGTTTTACAATTTTCCAAGTGCTTTTACAAAATAATTTCTTGTACAATCACGAATACTGTAATCTATAAATGTTTGGGGCACTAGAACTGGGTAATGGTAAGAATTTTAAGACTTGTAAAAATAATAAAAAATTTATAAAAACAAATGTTGATGTGAGACCAAGTTGGACAAAGTTACTAGAGTTTTCAAACAGAGAGCCGACAGCAGACATGTTCAGTGTAAATGTCTTTCCTACAAATGGAGATGCTGATGAGGAAGGAGCACTGGAGACCTTTAAGAACACAAGCACCTCACCTGCTCTGGCTTCCAGTCGGCTCACGTCTGAGCTGCTGGAATATGATGAGGCTCTCGAACACCTCTTCCCCTGCTCCCTAGGAGGAAGAGGAATACGCACACCATTCAGCACAAAAACCAAAGTATTTCTCTTTCTATAAGTGTAGAGCTGGTTATATGTAGCTTGTCAAGAAACCACAGAGAATTGTTTATAAGATGTGGTTTGATACTCTATATCCCTTTAATCATAACATTGATTTCCAACTAAGATTTATTAATCAAAAAACAAGTCGGATTTGCTTAAAATATTAAATATAGTTACTAGAAACACCAAAAAGTAAATAAATAAATAAATACATACATACATACATACATACATCCTAAGTTTACTTTGCAAATCAAAAAACTGATAAGGATATACACCACAAGAGGTCACTGTTACAATAAGAAAGAACTCTGGTATGCAGGAATCACAAAAGACCAGCATTCAGGAGCTATAAGAGGCCCTTCTTCTCTCTCCCTGCACACAAGAATTATTCCCAAATTGGTCAGATGTGCCCAAGGTCAAAAAGCAGGGTCAGGTGTGGAGCCCAGGTCTCATAATTTCCAATTCACAGTTCCTTCTACTTCATCACAGAGTATCCTGTTTCCATTTTAAAAATTCATTAGTGTTCCTCAAAATGCTTTATTTTTAGAAACAGTCTAAATGTGAAAAAAGTGAAGGTAAATTCAGGAAGCCCCCAGATGATAATATTTTGTGTTCCAAATAAAAGACTAGTGGCTAGCCATTAGCAGGATTATATTGCCCCCGACTCCACCCCACCCCCCCCACCCCGCCTTTTTAAGGTTATAGTTAATGTAGAGACCATCTGGGAAGGATACAACTTTTCTTTAGCTACAGTGATACTTAAAAGCACTTATTTTAAACATCTGTACAAAATTCCAAGGTAAAAAACACTGAGAGCAAGTTTTACAACATTTTTTTTTATCAAAAAATCACAAAGAATGGATATACTTGTGGCCAGGGTCACTCACAAGCATCCAAATGTGTGCCTGTGCAATAAGATTCCTAGGAAATGTTCAAAGCTACGTCCTGGCCCTTGGCTTTTACTGCTGCCCTAAAGATTAGCTTCTCCAAATATCACTTTTTTCCATAAAATGTCCTTTTTTAAAAAACATTTGACACTTCGTTTTATCATTTAGTAGACTAAAGATCAAGCTAATCTTCCTCAAAATGTCTAATTATTTCATACTCTGAGACAATTGCTTTATTTTTATTCAGTGTAAAAACATAGATCTGGTAGCAAGATCTCCTTGGCGAATCAAAGAAAGAGTGTGGGGTTGAGATGGATCTTCTTTGTCAACACTCTAAGAGTTGAGATTCAAATGGAACAGATCTCAAAGAAGACAAAAATAAAGTAAATCTACCCTATGAGAAGGTAAAATACCAAGAGTGTCACAGGGTGTGAGGCCAAGGAAGTTCTCACACTCATCACTCCTAGAAATAACAAGAAAGTCTGAGAACAATAGAGGCAAGTCCTTCTTTTCACTATTGTCCTAAGCAACTACTGAAATCAAGCAGGATAGTTTTCAACTAATAGCTTTCCAAAGTCACTGGTCCACTCCATCTGAGTCATGGCCAGTGATGAGGTTGCCTCCCTAAATACCACATTTATGTATCCCCACTTCTGGGTGGGGGGAAAAAAAAGAAGGGTCCTTTTTCTTATGATATACCAAAGTTCAACAGTGCTGGGTCTGACTAATTCTCAAAAAGAGCATGGATTGGGATCTACTAATACCCTCCATGATCATCAGTATACAGTGATTGAGTTTGCAGGCTCTGAATCCAAACTCCCTGGGTCCTGGGTCCAACACTTATCAGCTATGTGGATTTGGGCCACTTACTTAAGCTTTTAGCCTTGGTTTTCTAATCTTAATATGAGGGCAATTCCTCTCCTTAGTACAGTGACTGGTACGTTTGAAGAACTTAACAGTCAATGTTAGTATTTTCTTTTGTTCTGGGTCAACAAGCACCTGTCTGAATAATCCAATGCTGGATGTTATTGTGATAAAGAATATATGAAGAGTTTCCCTGAAGAAGTCTAAAATCTACTTGAAGGAATTAAGCACCTTTTTTTTTAATGGAAAATTCCAATGGAGTCTCTAATCAAGTACTAGACTGTGAAAGTCAGCAGTTTATAAGAACTGGAGGGATGCTGACAAGGAAGCGATTAGTGAGAGGGAGATGTGGGCCACAAAGGGGGTCTTAAAGAATAAAAGTTGAACCAGCAAGTGATAACACTACTCTCAGGAGAGAAGCATGAGCAGCCTGGTACTCAGAGTAAGGGATAATTGCACAGGGCCAGCAAGGAAGGAATAGGAGGTTTCTGCTGGGACATACAGGGAACAGCTGCCTGAAACTCTGGGTAGAGGCAATGGGCTGGTCTGTTGGGCAGTAAGGAGCTGTCTTAGGTTCTATCGCAAGGAAGTAATGGGATCTGGGGTTGTGCCAAGAACATTTAGGAGACTTGGAGACAAGGTAACAAGAACTAATTCTTCGGGGGCGCCAGTGGGACTGGAGAAAACAACAAATTGAAGAGATTCTATAAATGAAAAGCTGATAGGATTGGTGGTTGATTTCAGGTAGAAGAAAGGGCAGAAAGTGCCCTTGGAGAAGCAGGATAGCAGGGTTGCCATCAACAGAAATGGGAAGGTTAGGGGGTAGAACAGTTTGAGGAGTAAAGCACACGTGAGGTTTGCCATATTGATTTCAGGTGAAAAATGGAGTATCGGCAAAGAAGATGTGGAAATCAGGAAAAGAGTTCTGTTAAAGCTCAGAGTGGTATATAGGGACTAGAGTCATCAGGTTTGTGGCTTGGAGACCAGAATCTCAGGACAAGGCCTTGTCAAATACTCATATAAAGGATCGCAAGGGGAAAAGGAGTGCAAAGGAAGAAGAGAAATAAAATATGTTCTCATGCATCTCAAGCATGCTGAGAAGATAGGCATGACTAACTCAGGTCAAAGAAGACGAAAACTGAGGAAGAACTGTCTAGTCTGACCAGGGTATGCCTCACAGGGCTTCTGGGGAGCAGTACAGAAGTCCCACAATAGGAGTGAGGTGGGGAGAGGGGCATCAAGAAAAGAAAATCCTCTCCCTGCCAGAGAAGAGAAGAATGGGTGGCCTTATAGTTAGTGGAAATCTGTTCTCCTGTAACTTCCTGGTTCTATGTACTAAATGGAGCCATATGAAACACATCTTTATCCTTCTTCCTCTTGACAATCCTTCACATATTTAAAAATGTGGTGTGACCACTTAACATCATCTCCTATGGTTTAAATCCCATGGTTCAATTAGCATACTAATTAGCTGTGTGACTCCAGGTCCGTTTTCCAAACCAGGAAAGCTTTGGTTTCCTCATCTATATATGAGGGGGTGGTAAATAATAGTAACCCTCTATATAAGGTTGTCGAGAGAATTAAATGATCCAATGCGGGATTGCTAGCAGAATTCCAGGTACCTAGTAAGTACCCAGTAAATGTTTACTGTTATTACAGCTGCCATCACTGATGTCAGCGACGAATTTCTCCAGTCCCTCAATGCATCCTCATGGAATGTGGTTTCAAATCTCTTTGCCAGCCTATTCAGTTACTCTGAGTGAGTGGCAGTTTGTCGGGATCCATTTAGAGTCTGGAACCCGGCACTGAGATAAAGGTATGGCCTGAGGAACAAAGAAGAGAGATTCTAAATAATGCAGCCTAGAGCTACATTAGTGGTTTTGGTGGTCACATCACAGTGTTGGTCAATTCTTGTTTTTTTCTCACATATGCAGCAAATGCAGATTTTCTCCATCCATGGTGGATTCATTAAATTTCACAGTTATATTTGGCAAAGGGTTCCTGTCTATCAGATGTTTCTGTATTTTGATTCAGTCATCCAGTATAATTGTTCTTCTTCCCAGCTTCCTGTCCCATGTTGTCAAAGACCATAATTAATTTTCGTGCAATGATTTTTGATGTCCAATAATAAAACAATTCCAAAAATCATTCTTTAAAGCTCTTTTGTGAAATTCTTCTAGGAGGCAGAATAACACCATTTAATTAGTTATGGTGTCTTCATCTACAAATAACAATAACAACAACAAAAACCTAATTCTAACAGACTTACCCCAAAAATGGAATATACTGGCTCATAGAATCTAAAAGTTAAACACTAGGGTGGGTTTTAGGTGTGGTGTGATCAGGGCTTTGGCTCCATCTTTCTGCAGTTCTATCGGTTCTGCCCTTCCTTTGTTTTGTAATCAGGCTGGAGTAGTGAAGAAGGTGAAATGGCTATATGGCATTCCCAGGCGTCTGATCTACTACCGATCAGAGCAAAAGTAAGGTGTTCTCTTCCCAGTCACTGACTGGAGTCCTACATTTTACTCTGAACACCAGAACCAAGTTCTGTCGTCAAGGCAATGCCACACACAGGCTGACTGCTCATCCACCAATCAGTCACAATAGCAACACCTACTTTTGGACCACATACGCACTGAAGAAATAGAGTATATTTCTTTAAAAATATTCTAAAACTCAGATTTCTCTATTATTTAGACAGGTTTTTCAATTATTTTGATTAAGTCAGAGTTCAGCAAATGTTTTCTTAAAGAGCCAGACAGTATATATTTTACACTTTGCAGGCCAAATGGCAAAATAGAAGCTATTATGTAAGTACTTTTGTAACCATTTAAGTGTAATGACTTAAAGATGTATAAACCATTCTTAGCTCAAGGGCTGTATAACAGAACAAAACAAAACAGGTGGCTGGCCAGATTTGGCTCCTGGGCTGTAGTTTGTTGACTCCTGCTTTAAAGCAGAACTATAAAGACATTAAGAAGGATTTGGAAGCGAGGGGGAAAAAAGCAATAAATTTATTTCCATTTGGAAAAAAATCACATGTAAGAAAATGGGAAAGAAAATTTTAAAGGTACGTTTAAAATTTTAAAGCCTATTTAAATTTTAAATGGCTAATTATCATAAGCATACGATAAAAAGAAAATTTAGCAAATTTTGAGCTAAACTTTCCTTACCCTAAGAAAAAGACACTTCATTTTTAGAATTAGACTCAAGTTGTATAGATTCAAGTCAGGAAGTAAATATTTTAGGCTTTGCAGCCACACAGTCTCTACAGCTACCCAACTTGGCTGCTGAAGTGGGCAAGCAGCCACAGACAATAGGTGAATGAATGGGTGTGGCTGTGTTCCAATAAAACCTTACTTACAGAAACAGGTAATAGGCTGGATTTGGCTCACGGGGCTCAGTTTGCTTACCCCTGCTTTGTAATCTCTTTAGATTCTTTGACTGCAATTTGAGAAGGCCATCACCAAGGAGTTGCGGTGGGGGGGGGGGGGGGGGGGGGGGGGGGGGGCTTTAATCATGTTTTCATAGCCTGAAGCCTCAGACATATAGTTTCCAGACATATTAGCATTCTGTCTTAATAACTAATGTTAAAAATAGAATTCTACTTAAACAGCTACATACAAACATAACGAAATTGAAAAACATGATTTTAAAGAAATGCTCATACGATCAAAATTTTAAGTCTTCCAAGGTTTGTGGCCCAAGATTTAAAAAGCACATATTTAGAAATTCTACAGATAATCTCAATACCCTGTTCGGTAATCACTAAGAGGTTATTCTTCGAGTGGTACTTGCACAAA